>NC_068548.1:17968349-18276683 GCF_026212275.2 Microplitis demolitor | reverse complement strand
GCGCCAGTTCTGCTTACCAAAAATGGCCCACTTGGCACTTTGATCCGAAATCTCATGGCTTCATAATTTAAGCAAGCCAGAGATCTCACCCATTTAAAGTTTGAGAATAGGTTGAGATCGTTTCGATCCCAAGACCTCTAATCATTCGCTTTACCAGATGAGACTCAATATAATAAATGCCAGCTATCCTGAGGGAAACTTCGGAGGGAACCAGCTACTAGATGGTTCGATTAGTCTTTCGCCCCTATACCCAGTTCAGACGATCGATTTGCACGTCAGAATCGCTACGGACCTCCATCAGGGTTTCCCCTGACTTCATCCTGACCAGGCATAGTTCACCATCTTTCGGGTCCCAACGTGTACGCTCTAGGTACGCCCTTTCTCAATGAGAATAGAACGTCCTGAGAATGCGGGATTACATCGTAACGTAACCCATCTTCTCTCAACTGTCTTAAGACAATCTATACTTTCATTACGCCTTTAGGTTTGGTTTGTATAAATATATCCCAATGACTCGCGTACATGTTAGACTCCTTGGTCCGTGTTTCAAGACGGGTCCTGTAAGTACCCAAAGCAGTAGCATCGCTAACCGGTAAATAAGCCAGTTAAAGACATTACACAGCTAACAGCAGACTTTTCCCAGCGACGGCATTAAATCCGCACTACCAGGAGAAAATCACGCTTGCGGTAAGCCTAACGCAAATGATTGCGGCTCAATACCATATGTATACTGTCAAACAGTTTATCAGGACACCAAAGGTCTTCAGTATAATAAAATACTAAAGGCTACCAATTGGGCCATAGATAAACATCCAACAGGTTGCGACGTTCTACTAGAGGAGAAGTGCACGCCGACAAATTTAGCAAAATTAATACAAGCAAGTATAATCTAGTGACCACAAGGATTCTATTATCACATCATAGCTTGCATTAATACTAAAAACGTTGACGATGAATCTCCTCATTCGATCTTTTGGGTTTCACAGGTTTACCCCTGAACGGTTTCACGTACTCTTGAACTCTCTCTTCAAAGTTCTTTTCAACTTTCCCTCACGGTACTTGTTCGCTATCGGTCTCGTAACAATATTTAGCCTTAGATGGAGTTTACCACCCACTTAGAGCTGCACTCTCAAGCAACCCGACTCTAAGGAGAGAATCACCCGAAACAATTTCCAGTCACTACGGGCCTGGCACCCTCTATGGGTAAATGGCCCCATTCAAGATGGACTTGGACATGATAATAAATCTCGGGTTAAATGATTCCTCCTAAACACTACATCTCCCAATGGCATGACCATGGGATTTAGTGCTGGGCTAATTCCTGTTCACTCGCCGTTACTAAGGAAATCCTTGTTAGTTTCTTTTCCTCCGCTTATTAATATGCTTAAATTCAGCGGGTAGTCTCACTTAATCTGAGGTCGTCAATTTAAAATGAAAAAAATCAGTGAACAAATAGTAACAACTGTTTTCGGTCCATTTATTATCATAATTCATAAACTCGAAATTCAGTTGTACAGTATTATTATAACAATTCACTGATTCAAGTAAAAATAATATTTTCAAACGACATTATCTTATTTTATAATCAAATATTAATAATGAACGTTCAATGTATATTTTCTCGCTAGTACATTCAATGTAAGCAGTTTTTATATAATAAACGACCCTCAGCCAAGTGTGGTCCGGGAATTGGATCCGTGGACCGCAATGTGCGTTCGAAGTGTCGATGTTCATGTGTCCTGCAGTTCACAAGTTGACGCGCAATTAGCTGCGTTCTTCATCGATTTACGAGCCAAGTGATCCACCGTTCAGGATAATCTTTTTTTTTTTAGAAAATACTTACATTTTCTTTTTATGCTTGTTGACTTAATTTTTATACATTGACAAAATGTCTTTTACATTAGAAACATATTATCCCTATTCTAATATAAAATTGCCATCTATACATCAGATGTATATGGCAACGAAACTTTGTAAATATAATTCAGTCATGGCGTATATTCATTTAAAAACCTCATCTACACAATATGTACAAGACATTTAGAGTATAGACTTGTATAGGTTACCATAACTATTTGGTAAATATTATCAAACACAAAGTTTCTGAAGATACTTCTCTCATGTAAGTATTCATTCAATTTACTTCATAAATAACATGCGTTAACACTTTTTTAAGTAATATTTATAATGTATATATATTACAGATACAAAATTTTGTATTGTATATTATACGTTAATGATCCTTCCGCAGGTTCACCTACGGAAACCTTGTTACGACTTTTACTTCCTCTAAATAATCAAGTTTGGTCATCTTTCCAACAACATCGGCAATGCCGAAACATTGCCGCGCATCAGTCCGAAGACCTCACTAAATCATTCAATCGGTAGTAGCGACGGGCGGTGTGTACAAAGGGCAGGGACGTAATCAACACGAGCTTATGACTCGTGCTTACTGGGAATTCCTCGTTCATGGGGAATAATTGCAAGCCCCAATCCCTAGCACGAAAGAGGTTCAGCGGGTTACCCGGGCCTTTCGGCCAGGGAAGACACGTTGATTCTTTCAGTGTAGCGCGCGTGCGGCCCAGAACATCTAAGGGCATCACAGACCTGTTATTGCTCAATCTCGTGCGGCTAGAAGCCGCCTGTCCCTCTAAGAAGATATTTATTTACGTTGGTAGTAAAAATCACTTGATCCGAAAATCAAGTAAATCTTTCAAGATACCAAAAACGCCTATTTAGCAGGCTAGAGTCTCGTTCGTTATCGGAATTAACCAGACAAATCGCTCCACCAACTAAGAACGGCCATGCACCACCACCCACCGAATCAAGAAAGAGCTATCAATCTGTCAATCCTTCCGGTGTCCGGGCCTGGTGAGGTTTCCCGTGTTGAGTCAAATTAAGCCGCAGGCTCCACTCCTGGTGGTGCCCTTCCGTCAATTCCTTTAAGTTTCAGCTTTGCAACCATACTTCCCCCGGAACCCAAAAGCTTTGGTTTCCCGGAAGCTGCCCGCCGAGTCATCGGAGGAACATCGGCGGATCGCTAGCTGGCATCGTTTATGGTTAGAACTAGGGCGGTATCTGATCGCCTTCGAACCTCTAACTTTCGTTCTTGATTAATGAAAACATTTTTGGCAAATGCTTTCGCTTCTGTTCGTCTTGCGACGATCCAAGAATTTCACCTCTAACGTCGCAATACGAATGCCCCCATCTGTCCCTATTAATCATTACCTCGGTATTCCGAAAACCAACAAAATAGAACCGAGGTCCTATTCTATTATTCCATGCACACAGTATTCAGGCAAAATAAGCCTGCTTTAAGCACTCTAATTTGTTCAAAGTAAACGTACCGGCCTACCTCGACACTCAATTAAGAGCACCGCGATAGGATTAAATTGGACCGCCAAGTTTGACCTCAGCTAAATCCACCGGTAGGACGTTCCATAACATGTCAGTTAACACCGCGAGCGATGAACCAACAGTATGAAACACAGATTCAACTACGAGCTTTTTAACCGCAACAACTTTAATATACGCTATTGGAGCTGGAATTACCGCGGCTGCTGGCACCAGACTTGCCCTCCAATGGATCCTCATTAAAGGATTTAAAGTGTATTCATTCCGATTACGGGGCCTCGGATGAGTCCCGTATCGTTATTTTTCGTCACTACCTCCCCGTGCCGGGAGTGGGTAATTTGCGCGCCTGCTGCCTTCCTTGGATGTGGTAGCCGTTTCTCAGGCTCCCTCTCCGGAATCGAACCCTGATTCCCCGTTACCCGTTACAACCATGGTAGGCGCAGAACCTACCATCGACAGTTGATAAGGCAGACATTTGAAAGATTCGTCGTCGGTACTAGACCATACGATCAGCAGAAAGTTATTCAGAGTCACCAAAAGTAACGATGGACAAGCCACCGATTGGTTTTGATCTAATAAAAGCGTTCCTTCCATCTCTGGTCGGAACTCTGGTTTGCATGTATTAGCTCTAGAATTACCACAGTTATCCAAGTAAATGTGGGTACGATCTAAGGAACCATAACTGATTTAATGAGCCATTCGCGGTTTCACCTTAATACGGCATGTACTGAGACATGCATGGCTTAATCTTTGAGACAAGCATATGACTACTGGCAGGATCAACCAGGGAGCTTCGTTATATGTTTTATTTTTTAAAACATCAGAATAACTCCTCTTTCACTTTATACATACATGATAGTATTTTAAAAATCCTATCTGTTGTTAAAGTGGTGCTGTTTGTAAGCATTTGCTTCATACAACACTTTTGAATTTTTGAATTTATATTACTTATTCACAAAATTGAATAATGATTTTATTTTTCAAACATCCTCTCATTTTTGTAAATATTACTCTCGCTAGATATTTTTATCAAAGCGACTTGGTTTTTATACACGTAAACGTGATATTTTATTCTTGCTCGGAAATAAGTAAGTCAATACTCAGTTTCATATTTGCACACTGTTTTTAAGTTATACATAATATTATATAAACGCCGTAGCGATTTACCACATAAAGAGTCATTCAGTCATAGACATCGACCCGTGGTACTGATGCGTTGATATTGTATATCTTGCCGTAGCCAGTATCCATCAGCTCTCACTCGAACTGCTTCAACTGACTACTCTTTCATACTAGTACGAGCCGGCCTCTAAAAAAGTTACAGTCACGCGCTGACTGCCAGCCGCGTCAACGGCGGCGGATACAACGGTAGCTCCCTGTATCTAAATTACATGTTGCCACTTGAAAAATTTTTCAAATATAAAATTATTTATTTTTATATACATAGTATTATTATTAATTTTTTTTTTTTTTTTTTTTTTTTTAATATAATTTAATTGTTTGGATAAAAATATTAAATTATTTATTTCTTTTTTCATTGAATATAAAATACTTTTATAATAATAAATAATATTTTCGCTTACTAATAATAATGAATTCTTATTCTATAAAAATCATAAATAAATAAATTTTATAAATTATTGTTTATTTCAATAATTATTTTATTTTTTTTTAATTAAGTATTTAATAATTTAAAAATAATTTGATACATTATAATAATATTAATAATAATAATAATAATAATAATAAATATTATCAGTTGTATAAAATAACTAATAATTATTATTGATTCTATAAAAATTATAAATAAAAAAAAATTATAAATCATTTTTTTTTTATATTAATTCAACTATAGAATTGAAAATAAAATAATTTTTTAATTGTTTAATATATAATAAAAAAAAATATTATCAGTTATAAAAAATAACTCTAATTCTTATTATTTATTTTATAAAAATTATAAATAAATAAATTTAATATTTTTTTTTTTTTTTTTTTAATTTTAGTATACATTTGATATATTTATAACATTCTATTTATACAATTTTATATATAAAACATCACAAAAACATCGTTTGAAAAATATTAAAACAACTAATATTATATTTATTTATTATTCTGTTAACAACAAAAGTTAATTTAGATAAATACTTTTTTTAAACATTTTTATCTTCATTATTACGTTAAAGATAAGTGTAATGAAAAAAATTTTGTATATATTTTTGGATTAAATACTTTACTACTTTTTATAAACATTTTTATATTTTAATTCACTTTTTATTCAATTACGTAAATTTGACTAAAAGAAAAACCTTTATTGATAAATGAAAAGAAAATAATAATAATATTTTTCTTATATACCCAATTTCATATCACTACATGCTTCAAATAATAAAATTATCACTATATTGATTCATTTTCATATTATTGCAACAACATTTCATTAAAGATATGTATTATACTAACATCAAAATTAATTAATTAATTAATATAATTATCATTATTTTGTTTTATTATTATTATTTTTTTTTCGCAAAAAATTACTTAATCTGATTATATTTATACGTAAATTTAAAAATTCTATAGTAATTATATAAATAATTTTTTTTAATTTCATATTATTTTCTTTTTACATTTAGCAGTACGACTTTTTATGTAAAGTTTTAGTTACTCTACTATAACAGCTACAACACATATTGTTTCGCAACGTTTTCAACATAAATGTTTTATTTTACAAGTAAATATTTTAACTATTCTTATTCATTTTAATTTTAGATCTTATCAATCTATAAGAGTTTATACTAAACATTCAAATTTTAATTAAAATTGAATTAAGATAATATATATTTATTATTTTTTTATCTAGTCTCTATTAAAATTATTTTCAATTATATTATCCAAATATCTTTTTTTCTACATATATTAACTATATTCAATTCACATAACAATATAAATTATATTATAATAAAAACATAAATATTGTAAAAACAAAAAAATTAACTATAAAATATTTATAATTATTTTATTTTTATTACTTATTGTGTTTTTTTTTTATTATGAAATTTATCTTAACAGTTGACTCAAAACTATTACATTTTTTTAAAAACATTTCGTTGATATTATTTGTCCATAACTAATCATACTAAAAAGTCGCAATTATAATTAAATTACATATATATCTGTCACTTTTATTAATTTTACATATTTATTTCAACTCTTATATTCTACGTTTTATTAATTAATTAATAACCAAGTAAAAAATAAAATCCATTATTATTATTATTATTATGTTTACTAAACTTCAAATGACTTGATAAACTGTGGTAGTACTTGAGCTAGGCTTTGAGCACAGTTATAGCTACGGCATATTCAATCAAACTTTGTCATATTTCAATTTTTATTATTATTGAAACGAGTATTACTTTAACATTACTTTCTTCTCTCTCTCTTTTTTTTTTTTCCTCGAATTTTACTTATTTTCTAAGATAGATAATTGTATATTTTTTTATTCATTTAGTTATTGTTAGTATTTTTACTTCTTTCTATACTTATTTTATATGTTCACGAATAGATGGCAAAGTTCAATTGCTCTTGAAATGAGTATGAAATATTGACTTAGTATTATATTATAATAATTATTATTATTTTTACAAAATCAAAATATTCTATAATTATTATGCGCATGACATTCAACTGTAATAAATTGAATATTTTATTAAAGTTGTATGCTATATTAAACATCTATACTCACGAGTCAACGACGGGAGTATACCTACCGTACTTTATGCCCACTACTATCAACGATTTGCCTCAACCAAATAATAACCATAATTCAAAATAGTTTTATTACTTATCTTTATTTTTATTATTCTAATTTATTACATACAAATTAACAAACTATATTTATAATATACTCATTATTTTTTGTCATATCTTACAATTTAATTTGATTTTTTTTTTTTTTTTTTTTTTTTTAATAATCAAATAACTTATCATCAATACATTCATTTTTATTAATTATTTCTCCGTTGATTATATTTTTCAATGTCATGTGTTTGTTAAAACATTTTCTTTAATATAAAAGTAATGTTTTTACGGTATACCCGTAATTACTTTTATACTATCTATCAAATTATTAAAATACTAAAATATATAAATCCAGTTTCTTACCTATATCAAACCAAAGACCCACAAGTTCTCTTATCAGTTGTTACGTCCCCGTAATATTTTATTGATTAAATTAAATTAATTATTTTTAATTAAATAATTTTATACAATGAAACGGAAATCGGTTATGATAAGAGAGTCGCCGTGGCTCGTGGGTAGGCAAAACAGATGACGATGCATGAGATCCGGGCTACGACGATTCTCTCACAGGGAATCTGAGATGCAGCGTCAACATTGTGTCAACTCTGTTGGCTTTATTATATTTTTATAATGACGAAATAGTCAGTCCTTCGAGAGAGCTCATGGAGCTCGAACCTCTGCTCTCTAGCCTTAATAAATTACAATTAATCTTAAATTAATCCAACCTTATTTTGGGCTGCCATTAAGCAGCCCAATACCCTACGACTCCATGGTTATTTTGGGCGTTGCTACCGGCAGCCCAATAATCCAAAAATCATCAATTAAATATTGGGCGCTGATACCGGCTGCCCAATAATTTATCCAGTCCTGGACACTGCCACCGGCTGTCCAGAATTCCTCAAATCCTGCATCCTCATAAATAATATGGAGACCAGATCGCGAACATATTTTAAAATCGCGAAAATCAAATAAAATTAATAATTAATAAAACAATCGACGACCACGGCCCACCAGGGGTCTATAGACACTGTAACGAGGCCAAACCTAGATAAAATTAAATAATTAAAAATTATTTTGATTTTTAATTAATTTTGGGTAATTTCCCAAAACGTAACACAGTTTTACTTTGTTTTACCATTCCTTTTCAATTTTACATTTTTTTTTTTTTTTTTTTTTGAGCTAAAACGCTAATAAAATTTGTATTCTTTTATTATTAGGAACAATTTTTTTTTTTTTTTTTTTTTTTTTTTTTTTAAAGTGTGGTTGCTACGAAAATTTTCAATCATATAAAAGTTTTATTTTAGATATATTTAATAAATATAAACACATAATTTCTATAAAAATTCCTATTTATTCATATTCGATTATTTTCATTATTGATTACTTAAATTAGTCATTGTTAAATATTTCAAATAAAAAAATCACTCATGATTATTAATTTTTATCACCAACTTTATTATTATTTTACTATTTTCATACATTGATATCTGAGATATTTAATACATATATTCTATAATATTTATTAATTTATATCATCGAATTTTTATTAAAATTACATATACTAACAATTATAATAGCCATAGAATTTATTTTATTTTATTAACTATATCCAAATAATATAGCAGTATCTGTTATTTCGATATAGTTAATAAATATTACATTAAAAAATTGTTTTCATTTATGTCTTGTGAGACAAAAATTAACAAACTTTCATAAAATAAATCAATTATGATTATTTAATAAATAATATAATAGTTATCTTTTTTTTTTTTCTTCTTTATTATACGTCTTTATATTACATCTATTTATGTAAAATTATTTATTTGTTACATCGATCATCCGGTGATTTTCATTCTTGACAGTATCTAAAAAATACAACAATTTAAATTAAATTGGAAAAAATTCATTTTCATGCAACAATTATATTTGAAATAAATAATTATTTAACTAAATAATATAACTCATTTATTCTATTTCAATTTAAGGGACAACAAAAAAACATTGTGATTTTAATTCTGCTAAACTTTTATATTGTCATTTCTGAAGTTGAAAAGTTTCTAAATTTATATCCAACTATTATCAGATCGTTTCTTTCGAAATTTTATACTTTGTTCAATAACAACCAATATTCATTAACTTGTAAATTACTTGATACTTCCCATTAGTACTTGTAAATTCATTTTTTACCGATAAATTAAAAATCTTAACCTTTTTATTTTTTTCCACACTTAATAGATAATTTTTATCCTTTACAAATATACTTATATCTAAAAATTTCACCTACATGCTTTAAAATAATTATTAATTTCGTTATACTTAATACAAATCTCTGAAAAATCATAAAACATATATTTATAATTATTTTTTATCAATTTTCATCTTTTTAATGTTTAATATGTTTTTGTAAACATCTTTTATCTTCGCACATCAACCGCGGAAGTAAGACTACTATACTTTATACTCATCATTACTAACGCTTTGCCTCAATTCATTGATACATGCAGTCTAATTTTTTTTTCTTTCTTTATAATATCTCTTTTACATAAATAAACAATATATTATCACATTCTACAATTTTTTTTTTTTTTCCAATTGTACAATTATATTTATTATTTATACCGTATTGCTTCCGTTTTTTAAAATTAAAACATACCGATTATTACAGTATTTGTTTAAATGTGCTTATATGTCTATTTGGTGATATACATTATCTACATATTAAATCGATAAAAGGCCTCACTCTGTCCACAACGATTTTGACTTTCTCGAATTAATAAGATAAGACTTGTGGTAGTTGTGCTAAGATCTCACAACCTGTTATTAGGACGTGTTGGTTAAACAAGCTTCCCTCAAACATCTACACGTGACGCCCAAATCTTATTACTCTACTATGGCAGTTAAAACACTTTGAGTTATAATATAAAGTTTTTGTAATAACAAACCCATCACAAAATTCCATATCCAAGTTCTAAATAGATTTATGTATCCATGATTTATATCCAATTTTATTATACAGAAATATATAGATACCTATATAGCAAGTAACATGCATTTTTTTTATTAATTGCAACAGTTTATACCCAATATCAAAATATCTGTAAAAATTCAATAAATATATACTACATAGCCATTATTTATTTATTTATTTATTTTTTTTCTATTAAAATTAAATTCAAATTTGTAATAACTTAATATTTTGACAACTATATTCCTAATATTATTTATATTTTTCAACTGCATACAATTATTAGAATTATTAGAACAATTGTCACGTCTGCTACATTCCAAAATTTTATTTTATTTTTTTCTTCTCAAATAATTTCAAAAGATTAGTCGTCCAGTATCGAACACTAAAATAATTTTCAATAAACTAAATAAACAATACTTTTAAATACATTTGGTATTTTTAAACTCTTCGAGCTCGACAAAAGTTACATTTTGTATTAATCTCCGAAAATTCGTGAAATTAAAAATAATCCATAAGGATCGTTTTTTTAAGTTTCACTCATCATTATACTTGCTAAATTCGATGGATTTTAAACAGAAATTGATGGAAATGAACAAGATGGAGAGTTACACAAACTTTGAATTAAACCAGCGAGTTAATATATGAAATACCTAGAAAAAATCGTCAGAAATTGTGATTTATTCCGGGTCAGTACCATTCGTCGCTCACTTTAACTGTTAATGCATTATTGCATGCCTCAAGCGTGAGTGTAGGTATGCTCTACTCTCGCCTAAAAATAAAAAAAACTCAGTTCCGTCAGAGTTTTTTATAATTTTTAACATAAAAAAAAAAAAATTAAACTGAAAAATCTATTATTGATAGATAATTATTTGTAAATCTACATATACTACAATATGATACATCAAATTATTTTATAATAGATTATAAATTTTAAATTAAGTGACTGTTTTTAAAATCGCGCTCAGCCGGGTATTCTTCACTTTGACATTCCTTCGTTAGATTAAATTTAGGTTAAGGCAAATTTTTTAAGAAACGTTATAACTATATCATATTAAATATATTTTTTAAATTCATGAAATTTTATATTATGAAAGAATAAAGTAGTATAATTTATAAATTATTTTCCACATCAATAAACTTATCACAGTTTCATTGATATTGTCTTTGAGCAACTATAGGGCCATGTGTTGATCGAGTAATGATGCGTCACAACTTTTAGTGAGCGACTATGGGTACACTCAAGGACCTTATTAAAAAAATTAATAATAATTAATTATCAACATCATTCTTCCAACTAAAATTTTATTCTAATACTTATAACTATGAAACATAACTATAAAGAAAAAAAAATTATTTTTCATTTTATTTATATTAATAAATTAAATAAAATAATAAATAAAATAAATAATTTATATTGAGTGATTTAATGTCACATCACTAAAAAGTGAGCCGGTATCGGGGCTTTTATCTTAATACATTAGTTTTAAATGTTTTTTTTTTTTTTTTTTTTTTATTTGAATAAGATAATAAATTTTATTTATCTAGTTATTTATATTTATATGAATTGTTGATCATTTTTTCATTTAATTTATTAATTAAAAAAAATTGAATGTCTATTACTTATAATATCGTCAAATTATGCTTGTAAAGCAAAAAAATAAATTAAAATATTTTTATTTTAAATTTTCGTTCCATTAATAAAATTATGTTTCTTGATAAAACTAAATTATAAGTAATTACCAAACGAGTAATCTAAAAAACTTGTCAATTAAAATAACTTTTGTAAGACGTGAAAAATATGTTGTCTATAAATCAACAACATGACATTCAACCGCTTTTATAGTGTAATTAAAATTTGCCATTTTTTCAATTTTAGTCACATAGTTAAAAAAAATTTTTTTTTCTACAACTTCAGAACCAAAATCTATGTCTTATTTATGTTAAAAAAGTTTGTTTTGAGATAAAATAAAATTTATTATACCTTTTTCTAAACCCCCTTTATATCTCCCCATTTCTTTTAAAATAGTAGGAAAAGTGTCTGCCTAAAGACCTAAGTTTTCGAATTTAGAGAGATTCCAATAATCTATTATGTCAAATAAAATTTCTATTAAAATCAAAATTCCCGCTTAAATTCGACTGGCGGAAATAAAATGAATTAAAACAACATGTTGTTAGCTTGTTGGCGCCACGTGTGACTGTTCTTTCTTTCCTTAAAAAGCTAAAATACACATAGCATATACATTAACACGAATAAATTTTCATGTGTCAGTGTTTAGTTCCACGCTTATGCTTATGCGTGACAGTAGTTTGTTTAACATACTGTATATTCAATAGCCTTTATTTATTGTGCCGGCTGTTACTGTCTAATTATTGTATTTTATTATAAAATATTATTTAATAATTAATACTTAACAATGGTAACAATAAAAGCACGTAAAAGTTCAAATAAAAATCCACCAATTTTAAGTCATGAATTTATCATTCAAAATCATGCTGACATCGTGTCATGTGTGGCTATGGTCTTCGTTATTGGTCTTATGGTTCAGGTCAGTTTCTTGCCCTACTTACTTTTTATACTTTTCTTTTATCATATTAAAATTTTTTATTAATTTAAAGTATATTAGCAATTATACAGTTTTAATTTTATTTACTGTCACCTTATTTTTGAAGCTATTCAAACATGAACATTTCTTACCTTTTGCCATATGTTACAAGTGACAGACTAAACTCATTAAATCAATGTACATTATAAGTTGATTATCTTCATAATATATAATAATCAATAAATTATTATTAGTTACTAAAGTTTATTATTATTTTTTTTACAGATAACTTCACCATGGGCTTACATATTTATTGCACTCCAACACAATGTTTCGATGACAGAAGAAGTAGATGCTCCTTGGCAGCCAGTTAAATTTACAACTGGTTGGAAAGATGCTTGTGCTGTATTCTTCTATTTTCTTATTACAATTGTTATGCATGCTGTTGTTCAAGAATATATTTTGGATGTAAGTATTATTAATTACATTACAAAAACAAAAAAGCTTATTTTTGGTTTCTCATCTACACAGAGGAAAAATAACTATTATTCAAAAATGACGTTCTACAACCAAGAAATTAATTTATTGAAAATATGCAATTGTATTTGTCTTTCTTTTCTTTTTTTTTGGTTAAAGAAGTCAAATCGCCTTTGTAACGATTATTTAAAATGAAAATTACTTGTTACAAAATAAAATATTGTTGAAATAAATTGTCAAAGTCTTTCATCAAAATTTTAAATGTTTGTTAACAAAAAACTTTTTATGAATTTACATATTTTATTGGTTTATTTTGTAGTCATTTTTTTTTTTTTAAATATTCTCAATTAAAATATAACTATTCAAAATTTTCAATAAATTTTCTTGGTTCAAGAATGTAGTTTTTTGATTAAAGTGATTTTTTCTTTCAGCATAACATAGATAAGGAAATAGTTTATTTAAAAATATTTGACTTAATAAATAAGTTTATATTTTATTATGTAATCTTTTATTTTTTCGGTAATGTATAAGTTTTTATAGCAAAACATTCAAAATAATATCATGTTTCGGTTTGCTACGGACGTACTGACCTCTGAGTTTTTCTCGATCAATGATAACTGATTTTTAAAAACTGATAATATTACTTACTAATATAATCTACTTTTCAATGTACAGTAGACTCTGGTTATAAGTTACATCGGACGCTCTACTCACTCTCACTCTTACGTCAATTTCATTTTTTCCTGTAAGTAAGAGTATAGACAGAAATATAATTTATAACCAGAGTCTACTGTATTATATTTTTGTTAGCCACAGTTACAAAAGTACAATTTCAGATATTAATAAAAAAATAAATTTAATTTTTATGTTATTAAATTTTTAGTAAATTTCATAAAAATTTAACTATCGCATTTATATTCTGATAGCACAATTTTAAAAAAAATTTTTCATATATCTTTATTTGAACAAATATATATAATACGATCACAATTTAAGTCAGATTCCAATAATATTGCGTCGATTTTAAAAAATTATAATTAGAAATTTTTTAAATAAAATTTAAACTACAATTCTACTTCCACGTTTCATTTTCATATCTTTCTAATGAAATGACTTAGATTAAATTTTTTAAAATGTTACAGCTAATAAAATAATTCAATTTTTTGTATTCCACGATATTTTTTACCGTTTTATAGGAGTTTAAAATTTTTTAAATCAATTTTTAGAAATCTAGCATTTATTCTAGCTACCAAATTACATTTTTATTTTAATATATTTTGTGATATTGTTGTAAAAAATAACTTTTATAGTACGTGTCATAACTTTTTTATGTTTAAGTTACGATTTTTCAAATTCAAATTTTAATTTTTCCTACATAGACAATAAATTTTAATATTTATCCTATAATTAGTTACGTTTTAATTATAAATTAAAGAGCTACTATTTAGAATGATAGTATTTACTAATCACTCTATCATATCACTTGTCGTTTCTCAATTTATATAAGCAATTTTTTTCCACCTATTAATACTTATAAAGTTAAACAACATCTGGCTTATTAATTAAACATGTGATAATTTAAATAAATGAAAATAATAAATTATTGACAGACTAAATGTAATGATTTTATAACTGGAGTTTTAATAAAATCAATAACAGATATAAAATGTCATTGAACTTTGAATCTAAAAGCAATATCGATAACAGGATTACGTCGTCTACTTGACGTAAAATCATTCATACTAAATTAATCACAATATTAATTATTTGTAATAAACTATTACATCTAAACCCGTGTTACATTCAAACATAATATTTTTTTTATATCATTGTAGAAATTTATTTATTTATTTTTATGAGATAATCATAAATAGGGTAACGAGACCATTAGCAGGAAGTTAAGGGAATTTTGAAGTTTTGGTAAAAACTTGAGTTATAAAATAGTGACTCATTAAATTAACAAAAAATTTAGTAGGCGTAAAAAAATATTAGACATTTGAAAAAAACTTTAATTACTTAATTTTTACTTTTTCTACACACTCGAGAATAAACACTCATCCACTCCAAATCATATACTCTAGCCAAGTCCATCTTGACAAAAAAAAAATAATAATAACAAGGAAAAAATAAAATTTTAGAAAAATCATGAAACCCCAGTAGTGGAAAAGTTAAGCAAGTATTTAATAAATAATTTTTATGTGAATTTAAATATGTAAAATTAGTAAAAAGAAAAAAAATTATAAGTATACTTCTTATTGTTTTTTTTTCGTTTATAATGAATAATTATTGACTCGCTGTTGAAGGATGTACCGCTATTAGTCCCGTTACCTTACTTTGAATTTAAAAAAAATAATAATAATAATAATAACAATAATAATAACAACAACAATAATAATAATAATAATAATAATAATAATAATAATAATATAATTATTTACAGAAAATTTCAAAAAAATTACATCTCAGCAAAATAAAACTATCCAAGTTCAATGTATCAAGTCAGTTATTGGTATTTTATGTATTATCTTCAGTATGGGGTATCGATATTATAATGAGAGACAACTTGTTGCTGGAATTCCCATCACTTTGGCAATCATATCCATTGCCAATGTCATTTTTATTGAAACTTTTCTTCATAGTACAATTGGCTTACTGGTTACATACTTATCCTGAACTATATTTCCAACGTACTAAACGTGAAGAAATTCCATCTCGAATTGTCCATGCTACTATTGGTTTATTTTTCACACTCGCTGGTTACATTTTCAAGTACGTCTCCAATAAATTATATATCTTGACTAACTTACATCAATAAAAACAAATATATAACATTAATTTTTATCAATTAAATTACTAACTAAAATCGAAAGATATTTAAAGAAAAATATTGAGGCTCGGCCGTACCTAACGAAATCTCGAATTTAAGACTTATAATTACGTCTTGAATATTTATGGGACACGAATGATGAAAACCTTCCGAGGAAGTTCGCCTTCTGCTTTTTGTCGGAAGCTAAGAAAATCGCTGTTATGATAATTATTTCATAAATAATTAGAATTCTTGAATTCGAGATTTCGTTAGGTGCGGCCCAGCCTTAACAACTAATATAATTTGAAAAAATGATTTATTTCAGTTTCCAACATATAACTGTTATTCTGCTAGTTATTCATTATATTGGAGACGCACTTCAACATACTGCACGTTGGGTTCATATTGTTTATCGTAAAGAATCAAGAACTCGTCGTAAGCTTATTAATTATTTTTAAATTGTTAAATAATTAATTTAAAAAATAATAATTATTTATATTAATTTTTTTTCAGTTACATTTACAATTGCAAATTACGTATATATTATAACCAGGTTCATTACATTGGCTGTTGCTGGTCTTTTCTACGTATATGGATTAAGTCAAATTGATTCTTTATTGGATTATAAAACTGGTCACTTTAATATTCCAGCAATTCGTTTCTCTGCATTTGGTCTTGTGGCTTTGTTCCAAGCCTATCTTCTTTATGAATTTGTAAAACGTCAGAGACAGCGTACAAGCGAAACAAGTGCACCTGCTGTACATTCTAAGACGAAACCTAAACAACAAAAATTAAAAAAAAAAGATGGTAAATTATTTATTTTATTTTTTTTTTAAATAATAAAGACTTACAAAAAAAAATCACACTCTGATTATTTTAAAAAATTTTTGAACATGTGTTTGAAAAATTTGAAATTTATATATATTTTCTTTCATGTTTTATAAAATTTTTTTAAAAATGGAGTTAGATTTTTTAATGAGTCATTATTATCAATATAAATATTTTTTTTTTATTCAAAAGGTAAAAAAGCAACAGCCTCAGAAGATGATGATCTCCCAGAAGTAGACCAAGAAACAAAAAAAAATCTAAGATCTCGATCAGCGACAAAAGCTAAATAATAAATTAATTTTTAATATAATATATTATTGATTAAGGCTGATTATCAAGTGGCTTCCGGTTGCTGTAATTAAACACTCTTAAATTATAAAAATGAAAGATCACTTTATAGATTATGAATTTTATAAATTTTAATAATTATTTTAAAAATGAATATATTTATTTTAAACAAAAAATACAATTGCTCACAATGTCGAATGGCGATTTTACAATTTATTTAAATTTAAATATTTGTAAAAACTGTGAAATCATAAGCAGTATTTTTTTTCTTTTTTACTTCATTCTCTAAATTACACATCGTAAAAACTTTCCAATATTTTAATACTTCTTCTTAAATTTATTATAAAAATTAAAACCCACTGAACTTTAGGTGCAACAATTTTATATAAATGAAATACATTTTTCCATTGACTATTGTGCATATGTAAATTTTAAAAACAACAAATAATATTCCAATTTTTATCACTCTCTCGCATGTTTAATATTAAATTATCTAAATTATTATCAATAATAGTTAAACTGGTGTTGTAATATTTAAATAAAGTTTAATTATTTTTTGAAATATGTTTTTTTTTTTTTAATTTTATATCATGACCAAACTAGAGTTAAAAAATCTAAAAAACGATTGACCCTGGGGGCCAGCCCCGAACCATTCCGCTATTTTCGAGCTCCTTGTCGTCGATACATGTTCGAGCTCTTTGAGCTCAACAATACCTTTCAATACATTGGTATTTTCGAGTCCTTCGAGCTCGAAAAAAGTGGCGTTTCGTATTAATCTCCGAGAATTCAAGAAATGGAAAATAATCAATATTAATCCTTGTTTAAAGTTTTGCTCATGATTATGTTTGATGAGCTCAATGTTTTTGGACAGAAATCAATAAAAATAATTAAGATGAAGAATTACGTAAACTGTGAACTAAACCAACGAGTTAATATATAAAACATCCGGAAAAAAATATCAGAAACAGTCATTTTTGGAAACCGATTGCAATAATTTATGTTTCGATCATCAAACATTATGTAATCAGAGGGCTGGTTTAAGTTTTGAAACATATGACGAATGACGATTCTCGTTATCGAAAAAAAATGAAGTAAATTGTTATTTTTTTAATGAACTAATTAACCGATTCTGTTGTTTGAGATGGGATCCGACGCGACTTATAAAGCTTTAGAGCTGAATAAATTTTTAAATCAATCCGTGAAGTATACTAAAAGCTATAAAAAAAAAATATTTTTCAAAAAATTTTATTTTTAGAATAACTCGAAAAGTACTGTACCAATCAAACCCAATTCTCACAGCACCTAGGAATTAACAAGCTGCTTCGAATGCCACCTTAAAAATCTAAATCGCAACATCCGTTCAAAAGGTATAATATTTACATACGTACACACATATATACACTCGGACTTCCTCTTGAAAATAGTCAGGATAGCTTCCTAAGGCCTTAAAACGCCGAGATCTGTTGAAAACTCGGTTTTCGAAAACCGGACCGAAACCAATTACTTTCCTATTTTTTGAAAATTTCCAATTTTTTTTGCGGGAAGTTGAAAAACGTTTTAAAACTTTCTACTAAACTGATTTCACTAAAACTTTTGATATTCAAATCCTGTAAATAAGTTCTATTACAAATATCTATTAAAATTAATTTATATTAATTTTAAAATAAAAATAAAATACATTTATTTTTTGATACTTTTGATTGTATAACTAATTCGGTTAGTTTATAAATTTAATAAAAACTTAATTATATAAAAATTTTTATCACAAGAATTAATCAATTTGTTAATCTATGAAAATAATATTATTTCATCAAAGATTATAATTTGAGGATATTTTTTAAGTAAAGTATTCACTGTACTCTGAGAAATTTGATTTTTGAATCATGATTTATTATTAAATAATTTTATTCATCACGAGGATAATAGAAAATAAGAATCTGATTACTGATAAATATTGGACGTTTCTTCACTTTTATCGTGACTTCTAATATAAACTAAACACACAATGAACAATAATAAACAATTCACAGTAGCCATAAATATAAACTTTTTCATATCAAGTAATTTCATAAACATACTTATCTAAATCAGTCAAATTTTATCGTCAAAATAATGCTACAAAATCTATTTATTAATTTTTAAGCTAAAAAAACCTTTAAAAAATATTTTTAGATTTTAAATTTTATTAAAAAAATAAACAATAGATTAACTAACAATAAATTAATCTAATCAGTAAAAAGGAAAAAAGAAATAATTATCCGTCGTAAAATAGTTTAATTGATCGATCGTTTTTATAAATAAGCTCTATTACTGATAGCCTGAACAATGGAGCACTTTATTTTACAATCAAATTTTTTAAAAATATCATTAAATAAAATAAATTTTTTTTTTTTTTTTCATAAAAAATTAAAAAATTTCACTTAAATAAATTTATATTTAATAATAATCTAGAATAAAAAATAAAATTTATGAACCGTTTCTTCTTAATTCTCAAATTTTCTTTCCCACGTGTATATTTTCTTATTTTTATATTTACATATATATTTGTTTGTACAAATCTCTGTACTGTTATCGCAAATATTCAAGGTCAAAATTATTATCATACAAGAAAAACAATATCACGTGTTATATTCAGTCTAAAAACATGTCTCTTACAGCATTACCACTTGTATCTAAATTTCCAAGTCATATAATAAGGATATTAGGATGTAATCCTGGTGTTATGACTCTTCAAGGTACCAATACATATTTACTTGGCACTGGACAAAGGTATCAAATTATAATAAAAATTATATAATACTTGAATTCAATAATTTCACAAATAGGTTACATATGTTTATAAACAATAAATATTATTATTAATAAATAAATAATTATTTAGACGTATTTTAATTGATTCTGGTGATGAAGAAACAGCTTCAGAGTATACAAAGTTATTGAAAAGTGTTTTGGATAAAGAAAAAGCGACAATTGAACACTTGATAATAACACATTGGCATCATGATCATATAGGTGGAGTGAAAGCAGTTAAGGAATTGATTAAATCAATTTCAGCTTCACTCCCAATTGTATGGAAATTACGTAGAAGCTTTGAAGATGATGACAATGAGTCTGGTTGTGGTGAAGACTGGCAAGCATTAAGTGATGAACAATTTATTGAAGTTGATGGTGCTAAGCTACAAGTAAAACATACTCCTGGACACACTACTGATCATGCATGTCTGGTACTCCAACAAAATAATTCTCTTTTTAGTGGTGATTGTATTCTCGGTGAAACCACTGCTGTATTTGAAGACTTGAGTGAATATATGAATTCACTGAAAAAAATTTTAGATTCGAGTCCTAAAATTATTTATCCAGGACATGGGCCTGTGATAGATAATCCCCTGCCGAAAATAAAATATTATATTGATCATCGTAATAAACGAGAATTACAAATCGTTGACTTTTTGAATCAAAATAGAGATAAATGGTTATCAAATATGGATATCGTGGCTCATATGTATAAGGTAACTTTTTAGATATTTATTATTAATTAATAATTAATTAATTAATTAATTAACAATTTATTTTATTGCTTTTTCTTCAGGATACACCAGAAACTTTGTGGCCAGCTGCGAAAATTAATGTCTTCCATCATTTACAAAAATTATTAAAAGAAAATAGAGTGAGGACGAAAGATGACAATTGGCAATTAGTGACAATAGATCATAAATTATAATTAGAAAAATATATTAATTAACTTTAAAAGATACAATATTTTTTGTAACAAAAAAAATATAAATTATATTAATTTTAGTAAAATATTTTTAAAATTATTTTTTAAATCGCATGGTAATTTATTTTAAAATACGAAAAATTAAATGGGTTTAAAACAAAATTAATGAAATAAAAGATATTCCTGATATCTGTAGTGAATGTTCATATTGAACCGAGGGTATATATAATATATATGTTACTCGAGGAGATGTGTGGAGTCTCATGACAGCTAATGGCTTTGAATTTATGTATACATAAATTCACATGCACGATCGAGTCTCTACGTAGTCGTATGGACGAATTGTAGGTGGAAACTGGTCGTGAACATGGAGAATACAGACGTAAGTTGCCTGGCGTAATTAGTAATACCCTATCAAAAAAATCCGTGGGATTGTATGGGAATCTAAAAGACGGCTGCCCCATTTCAAAACACAGTAATTGAAAAAATAAAATTTTTGAAACATAAACTAAATCATGTTCACAAAACTCCACTGAAACCGAAAATACTAAAAAATCGATTTTGAAAAATTTTTCGCTGTGTTTTGAAATTGGGTAGCCAAGGAATCCATATAGAAAAGTATGGATTTATGAAGAACCCATAGGAATTAATATAGAAATATATGGATTTGTATAAGAATCAATGCGTAGAAAATAATGGGGAATCCATATTAGAAACTATGGATGCCTGAATTCTCTTAGAAGAACTTGACATAAGAACTAGGATGTATGGATTTATTTGTGGGAAATTCATAGAGAAATCTGTTTCTATATGAGTAATTTCTATAGAATCCGGAATATTTGGATTTCTATGTACATCATCTATTGATACGCATACATGAATAAAAAAACAGATTAATATTTTATTAGCAAGATATTTTTTTTTTTCATCAATTTGTTTGTATCAACAACGTGACGCTTTTTGTTAATTTTCTTAATTCCTAATCCATACAAGATTTCCAAATGGATTTTGACATGGTATGGATTCTCATAAGAACCCATGTGAGAATCTATGTCGGGATCTATGCTAGATTCTTATAGGAAACTATATGGAAATCCATCCGAAAACGACATGTGGGAACCCACATAGGAATCAAGTCTGGATTCCCACATGAACTTTTTTGATAGGGTAATTAATGAAATAAAATAAGCACGATTGCTGTGAAACATTTATTCATTTAATATGTTATGATACATGCTTTTCGATCGGTTGTTATTAATAGACTGTTAGTTAAATCTATTAAAGTGCGCAAGATATGACTATTATATTTGATACATGAAAATTTATACTAAATAATGCGGCACTACTGGTAATAATTTTTCTTTTTTTCTTTTTAATCAATTTAATTGTAAATATATCACGAATTACAGAAAATAAAATTTATGAATGTATATATGTATATACTAATATATCACTAACAATTGATTATCGATAAAAATTTATTTATATTTTTTTTGAAGTGGATTAATATTTAAAAACTTTTATACTCTGATTAAAGACAGCGTAATCTAAAATTTTATAATTTGTATAACAGATACAAAAAATATATATTTATGTGTATATATATTTAATTTTTTCTATAAAGATAAATCTGTATTGTTTATGTAATTGGTAAATATCATAAATATAAAATCTGATTGTTAACAAATAATCATTACAACTTTTTTTTTTTTTTTTTATATTAAATTTTATCAAAAACCTTTTATTTAAATTATCGTAACAGTGGCCCTTTTTTATGTTTATTTATATTTTTGATAAATAAATTTGAAATTTCATTGTTCTCTTACTTTTTTAAAATTTTATTAATCAATATCAATATAGATTTTTTAAATTTTTATTTGATTATCATATTCTCACTTAGCTCATTCAGCGCCCGATTTATATATTTAAAATATATATATCTGAAAGTGCTTCTCTCTTTGGGTAAATGTTAAAAATATACATTATCGATATTAATGTTTTTTAATTTTTCCTTTAATTAATTATCAACTACTAATTGTTTTATATTGACAGTAAATAATAATCTCTCACAGTTTTTATTTATTGTAACTTTTTCTAGGCGTTGAAAAATCAATGTCAACAAAAAAAAAATCACATTTAGTAATTATCATAATTATTTAACAACAAACTTATTAATAATAATAAAAATAAGATTAATAATAAACAAATTTAAACAAAGTATAGAATAAAACGCTTCTTAATTAATAAAAGAACAATCCAATACAATTTCTTTAATATTTTTTCACATATGATTCATCACTATGAAATCAAGTCAATAAAATCTTAATAAAAAATATTATAACCGAATCATGAATTATTAATTAAGGTACTTAGTGTGATAATTAGCTACACTCAATTCCACGGCTCTACAATAAAATATAATTTCCACAATAATTATTTATAAATTCTGCTTTTTATATAAATATATAATTTAAAAAAAATTTTTTTTCATTTTTAAAGAATCTCAAAATATCATCCATTTTTATTATAATTAAATCACGATACCAATTATGCAATCATTTATACCGAATGATCAATTGATTATTTATTTATTTTTAAAATAAAAAGGAAGCCAAATACATGTACAAACTATTTAGAGTAAAAGGCACCTGTATACGCTGGCACTGAAGAATATAAATATCGTTATCAGTAACTCGTAAAAAATAAAAAAAAAAAAAAAAAAAAAACGTATGAATTTTTATAACTCATTTCAATATAAAAAGAAGAAACAATAAATGAACAAAAAAAAAGTATTTTGTCGCGCTCTCGCATGCGCCCGTCTTACTTAATTTTAATGGTTGTTAATATATATATGAATACATATATATTAAACGGGCTTATTTACAATAAACAACAATAATTTTAATCAAATTTTCTCGTTATCGAACCAAAAATCATTATATTCGAGCGAACGAGAAATAACATAGTGACATAAACAACGATAAATAGTCAGAACAAAAATTCGTTGACTTCAAAATCATATTGCATTATTGCAATGATATATTTTTAAAAATAATAATAATAATAATAATAATAATAATAATAATAATAATAATAATATTAATAATAATAATAATAATAATAATAATAATAATAATAATAATAATAATAATAATAATAATAATAATAATAATAATAATAATAATAGTAATAATAATAATAATAATAATAATAATAATAATAATAATAATAATAATAATAATAACAACAAAACCTTCTTATTTATGTATAAATAAAAATTTAAAAAAAAATCGCTAAAATTTGATTTGATTTTTTTGTTAAAAAGGAAAACTACATAAGAAAAGTGCCTTGATCGAAGCAGCTTGGATTTATATAGCTGAGGAGATCGTGCTCTGACATAGAAGTAAGTTCTTGCGGTAGCATACCACCAGCATCTTCAGCCTTTCTAACAACCGATACTTGACCATTTGAGGTGTTTACAGAACCAGACATTCCATTTGAATTATTAGAACGATTTTGCGTTACTGGAAGTGAATTTGACGGTGATTTACGTGATACTTGATCAACAACAGTCCCAGCATTAGAAGGTGATTTAGGTAATATACCTTCCATTGCTGTATTCATAAGCTGAGCACTTTGAGTTGCAACACTATTGAGAATATTTTTAGTTGCAATAATTGCATGAGCTGTGGTCGTAGAAATAGGCCGATTGTTGATGATATCTTGAGTTGCATTTGTAATAACATTGGTGATAGCTTGTTCAGCAGCATTTGTAAGTCTTTGCTGGCTTGGTTCTTGTGCAGCACCACTTGCCAAAGCAGAGCTGGCTTCAGCTACAAAACCAGCTGGTTGATTAAGCATTGATCCAATATCTTGTTGAACAGCTTGCTGCATTGCTTGTGCAGCTTGGGCCTGTTGAACCGCCTGCTGAACTGCTTGGACTTGCTGAACAACTTCATGAGTCGCTTGTTGTACAGCTTGTTGTACGACTTCTTGAGTTGCTTGTTGTACGGCTTGCTGTACTTCTGGTACTGCTTGAACCTGACGTACAGCTTCTACTTGCTGGACTGCCTGTTGAACTACTTGGGCATGTTGAACAACTTGCTGGACGACCTGCTGCTGCGCTTGTTGAACTGTCTGTGCGGCTTGCTGCTGTACCTGAGCAACAACTTGCTCTACTTGTTGCTGAGCTTGTGCTACCACCTGTTCAACTTGTTGTGCTTGCTGTTGCATTACATCCTGTTGGCTGAGTGCTTGAATTTGTTGAATAGGCTCACTAGTGCTTTGAAGTTGGACAGAAACATTTACTGTTGCGTTTGAGATTCCTGAGTCTGTTACAATAGGTTCTTGAATTGACGGAAGCAAAGCAGCATTTATACTTGTTATTAAAGATTCTTCAGGTAATGATTCGGTGACGACTGACCTAGCGGATCCAGTGGTAGCTCCAGTAGCAGCAACCACAGGAGAAGGCATTAGTGCTTCGAGAAGCATAGCTTTTACTGGAATCGGCGGACTAGTACGTGTTGCTGACTGAGAATTATTCAGTGCATCAACTTCGGGCACATGACTCAATAATCCTGGATTCGCAGTTACTGTCTGCAGTGGAGCTACCATACGATCCATCTGATGAGACTCGACGGCTGAATTAACAAGTGCATCTAATTTTACAGTTGCTGCATTTGGCGCAAGAATATCAGTTGGCGAGGGTTGATCTTGAACACTAGAATTATCAAGAACAGAATGTTGTTGCATTGCATCAACAAAATTTGAATCTTCAGGATCAGATTCTTTTTCCGGAGGTACAGTTGACTCAATATGATTGAAATATTTTTCAATAGATTGACTACTTTGATTTGGCAGAGGCTGAGCTGCTGGAGTTGTTGTAAAATTACTTAATGTTTCGTATTCATGATGTTTCATACGTAAATCAACGCCTACACCTGACAGAGTACCATTGGCCGTAGACTCACTTGGTAATATTGGATTTGTATCTTTACTAATATGATGTGTATTGAGCACTTTTACACCAGACTGCTCATGAATTCCAGTAAATGGACTCTGGTGTTGTGTTATAAGTGTAAGTGGATGTTGATTACGCATTAAATCAACAACTCCTAATAAACTTACAGCTTCTTGAGCAGGTGTTACATGTGATGGAACAGATCTAAGTAATCCAGTTGATGCTGAGTCACGTGAATTTTCAGATACAAATTGATGCATTGGACTAGTATTTGCTGGACCATTTGAATTTGGCGTTGGTATACTTTGAAGACTATTTTCACTTAACATACTATTTTCACTGTTGTCATCAAGAACTTCGGATTTTAAAGAATCGGGAATAATAAGCTGATGATTTGAGGAGGATCGTCGATTGAGAAGAGAATTGGCAACGAGATTTGGTGGTGGCATCATAACATCTGTTGATGAACTTTGACAATTTCCGGTTTGTTGAGATGCCCACATCATCACTGGAGTTACTTGGGCTGATGATGATACAGGAGGCGGACTTGGATCATTTTTCAGTGCGTCTGGTGGTGATTGAGGTGAATGTTGTTGAGATGCCGGCTGAGGGAGATTTGTTAAGAAATTTGGTGATACTGCACTAGACTGTGATATCATAGCTGTAAATAAAAATAATAATAATATTAATTAAGAATTGTTAGATTAATTTATTTTAAATTAAATAAATAATTTATTACAATTGTTAGTAACTGCAGCAATGGGTATCGTCGGTGACGTAGACAATGACTCGTTTCGTGTCGTAACAAGTGGTGGAGATATAGATTCAACTTTACCAACGGAAGGCTCGGCTGGAGTTGAAGCCGCGGTATAAATAAAAGTATGTGGTTCACTTGTTTTACCAGATGAAACAGCATAAAGTTTTACAGTAACAGTCTCCGTAGGCCTGAGATCTTGTCGAGCATAAGGTGGTACAACACATACGAGATGTGTTTGTTGAAGAAATTCCTTGTCAGGAATAACAGAACACTCCCAATGCTGCTCCATATTACTGAGATCTTCATCGTCAAGCTGAAAAAGTACTCGTGTGTCTTTCAGCAGATTTTTACCAAGAATAAAAAGTTCAAGTCCGCCTGTACATGGACAAGACGTCAAAGACTTTTTACATATTTCCGGTATACCCGGTGGTTGAGCTGAAAAATAAATAGAAATAATTTTATTTTCCATCTCTAAATCTTGCAGAGTATTTTTTTTTTATTTTTTTTTTTCAACTTACTGCAAACAATTGGCTGCGAGCAAACTTGTAAAGTTTCAGTTGTTCCATCTGGCAAAGTGATACTCGTACGAAATACCATTCGGCACCTAGTGGACTTTTTTTTGCTACGACCTTGAAGCATGCCCGCAGATTGTGGAAATCGATGCTCGACATCAACATTGCGTTCCTTTAGTATACCAACGCAGTCACAAGTAACAAGCATATCTTTGGACGGATCCATATCGACTTCAATGACAATAGTCCCGTCGACCTTCCGCTCGATACAGGGTGTAGAATTTTTTCCGCTCACCCTGCATGCTTGATAAAACATGTGTGGCGCGACACGCCCGAGATCCGTACCAATAAAAACTTGTAAGATCGCTGGTTTATCATAACCAACAAGACGTACAATTGGGAATCCATTGCCAGTACGATCCTTGACAGCACCTCGTGAGCCTTCTGTCTGGTATCGAGCACGATGCTGTTGCTCTGGCTGGCATATTATTTGCAATTGGACCTTGCCATCTCTCGATACATTGCCTGTGTAAATGAAAAAAAAAATAATAATAAAAAAAAATAGATAAATAATAATAATTAAATGAATATAATTTGTAAAAAGCATTGAAATACTTACTGAGTTGAGATGTAAGAGTAATTGGACCTTGATGAACAGGTGGTGGTCGTTTACCGTATGCGCTTAATGTTGAACGTGGTCGCGTTACACCAATAACTCGACCAACAGAATTGCGTGACTGTGTAATTCCATTAGAGGTATTAGTAGATGTTGTTGAAGTTGTTGTATTTCTTGTTGAATTTTTAGTGTCACCTGTAGCAGTAGCAGCCCCGGAATTTCTTGACACTTCGGGGAACGTAAAATTGGCATCTTCTGATTCAAGCTTTATGTCCATTTTACGTCGCTTAGTGTCTTCCTCTCCAGCAGCACCGTTGTTCCAAGCCTGCACCAACAATTTATAAGATTGAGTTGAGAGTTAGTAGTTGTAGAGCAATTTAATAAATCAAACAATTATTGAACGAAGCGAATAAAATACTGAGCAATGGACACCAGAGGAGTTCAATTACCGTTCAATCTTTCATATCTCTTTCGAACTTTAATTCTTATTCTTTATTATTATTATTTTTTTGTCTATCATTGCTGATTAACTGAAAAATATTTATCGGCATACAAACATTTATAGTAATAATAATAATAGTAATAATAATAATAATTGTTGAATTAAAAATAAATTAAGTGGCAGAAGTACTATAGGAATGTATGCGACAATATGAAACGGTTCTCTGACTCCTGGCTGTAAAATAAAATAAACAACAGTCTTCTCTGTTGATAAATTATAATTATCTCTATGGCAAGTTGACAAGTGAGATAAATAATAATTGATAGACAGGGATTACCGAGGCTTTGCCGAGATGCTGCTGCCTCTCCTCGAAGCCGAGGCCAGAGTCGTTCGAACTGTCGCAAACTTCCTGTGTTGTTAAGTTTGTTGCCACAAGTTCATCTGAATTCCTGACCGTCACGCTGCTCAGGGATGCTAATGGAATCCTTGCTGGTGATCTAGACTGCGGTTGTTGCTGCTGCTGCTGCTGTTGTGACTGTGACTGTTGTGCTGGTGATTGCTGATTGAAACGCCTTGAAGACTGACGTAACGTATTCGTTAAACTTCTTGCGCTTGACGACGTAACCACCGAATTACCACTTTCCCCAGTGGTATTGCCTGTAATGAAAACAAATTTTTTCATTATTAATTAGTTGTTAATATAAATTTTAAAAAATTTTAATTGTAAAATAAAATTTTTAGTTTTAATTCATACGATGATTCTATTTATTGGTAATTTAATTTTTAATATTGTTTAGTCTTTTATTTTTATAATACATTGTAAACGATTACAAAGTTCATCGTATAGCTTGTTACTTTAAAATAATATTTTATTATCATAACTTTATTTGTTTTATTGTTTATTTTTATATTTGGGTTTTTTATAAGTTTATTTTATAATGTTAAAAAATGATGTACTACAATAACTACGTGATGTTATATATTTTTATACAATAGTAGTTGGTAGCTGGTGTACCTGGGTATTGTTGTGGAAGTTATGTAGACATAAAGAAGAATGACAAATAAGTCCATGACAATGTTTAACTGACTTGAATGATCAAAGTTCAGCCGACTGAAAAATCTGAATTCTCTGCATATATATATTTGTTTGTTTATATTTATATATTTATGGAGCAGTTGAATTTAATGTATATATATATATATATATATATATATATATATATATATATATATATATATATATAGTTTTTATGGTCTTTCATATTTTTTATTTATAATTTTCAAGTTTAATTAATTCAGTATATAAATTTATTATAGATATGTATACATAAAATAATAAAAAAATAATTTTTTAGGTAAAAATAAATGGCAAGTAAAATATGTTGTGTATAATATAGTATACTTATTTTAATTATACAACGATGTTAAATATTTAATTCCAAATCATTTAATTTTTTTATGTTATAATTTTTTTTAATTTTATGAGATGTTACAATAATGATTAATAATGGTGATTACTATTACTATAATAGTAAAGTAAAAAAATTCCACACCGAAGACGAAGGATCTTGACGCAACAAATGAATAAATTAAAATGTATAAAAAAAAAAAAAAAATGGAGTTCTATGTATAGAAACCCTTGGTCATAGATAATAGTACGAGGTGAGAGGTTTGATAATGTATGACCAAGTAGTAATTGTAGGCATCACAGGGAGTTGAGGGTTGTCACATTAATTTCATTCATTATTTATATATTTAAATATAAATAAATAAATAAATATATATATACATATATGTATGCATATATATGTTCACATATATATGGATATGAAAGTTTAAATGAAATCGGTTGAGGAAAATCACTGAGTTATGTCAATGACCTGAATCATTTTTCTCTCATCTTTCTAAAGTAAATAAACATTTAAAACTTTGCCAATTTAAATAATATCATTAAACTTTAATATAATTTATATATTATTACTTTTTGCAATTATAATTTAAGTATATATATAAATATCTGTCTTTTTATTTTATTTATAAGAACCTGGTAATTTTATCAGTTAATTAATCAAATCTTATCCCTATCAACAAGATGCTTGTAACTATACTTGATATTAATGGTGATATTGTTTAATGTTAAAAAATAAAAAAAAACATTTATTTGTATGTAAAATATTAATAGATAATATAGATAAATATTATGTCGTTTGTCTTTATTCTCAAGCTCTCTTATGTCAATTTCGCCACCTGAAGCACTTGGTTCAAATGACCCTTTGATAACACAATCAATATACATTATTACTATTATATATATATATATATATATATATATATATATATATATATATATATATATATATATATATATATATATATATATATATATATATATATATATATATATATATATATATATATATATATATATATATGTTATTAGACAAACAAATCGTAACAGGTTCTATATTTAAATTATTTCAAGGATAAATTATATTATAATAATTGTACGTATTCTTTCAAAGATATTTCAAATCTTTTGAACAAATTCATCACTTCTGTTTTGACAGTAAGTTTCAATTGAATAGCGTAAACAATTAATTACTATATTTTATTATACGTATTGAATTGTGTAATACTACCATTTAAATTATCAAACAAAAGTTATGAAAATAATTTATGTAATGAACTTCTCAGTCAAGATGTTAAAAAAAATTAATAATGTATTTATATTACATTATTAGTATTATAATTATAATTTTTTTGTTTTAATTAACAAATACTAATTAATTTAAAAATAAATTATCTCAATGAAATTTTGATATGTTTATTTTTCATCATAAATTCACTTGTGTATACACTGACGTAGTTTAATGAATAGATTTATTGTCAGATAGTTAAGTTAAAAATTTATAATCAATTTTTACAAAATAAGATTATTTCAAAAAAATTTTTTTTTTATAATTATTGATTTTATTTATTAAATTTGTTTTAAGCCAGGCATTTATTAGTGAAGTTTGACAAAAATTTTTTTGAGTCATATAACCGCAAAATGATGCCACTTAATTCAACATGTCTCATATTAATAATACCAGTGAATCAGATCGATGGGATCATTCATAAACGGCAAAAAAACTAATAAGTACATTTGTAAAAAATAATAATAATTAAAAAATAAAAATTTTCAAGTAAAATAAAAGACCTAATACTAAATCAGGGACTAGTATCCGATCACACCATATATTGGTATATCTATATATTAATATATTAATAAATATGGAGTGATCGGGTACTAGTCCCTGATTGGGTATTATCGTAGGTCTTTTACCTTAGCACACTGAAAATAAAAGAAGATAATATTTTTACAAAGAAATATTTTATTATCGTTTGATTAAGTTAACTTTTTGATAATTATCAAGAATAAATATTCTTGTCTTGAAAATTCATCGATCGGTAAAGTATATAGTTGATTGGAAAGAAAATAAAGATCGAGTCATGAAAATTTTTTCAGAGTATGCTTTGATTTTATTGCAATTGAAATATTATTGGAATATTATTTATTTTTATAGCACCTGCATTGAAACTGCGAGTTTCATTGGCTGTCTTGCCAGTCGGAAAAAGCTAACCAGAGCAGTGCAATTTAGTGGGCAGAAACTAATGAGTTCCTTCTCAAGAGAAGAATTAATATATTACACACCAAGGGAAAAAAGTAGAACATCCTGAGCCGCGTGTATAATAGCCGAGCCGAAGACGATGGTGGCAGACATGCGGATTGGAACGTTCTACCTTCCTCCATGGTGTCTATACAATTTTTCACTAGATCTGCACCTGAAAGTTTTAAATTTTGCTTCTGTTTGTGGGAGAAATGGCGCATGCACTAATTTTTATCATAAGAGAAAAGTACGACTTCCTTCCCGCTAAAAAAGACAGGAATTTATACTTTCAGTGGAGATATAGTGAAAAATTAGTTTTTAAGCTCATTTCATCCCAGTCAGAATCAAATTTGTTAATTGTAAACACAGACAACAAAGGACACCTTGGCTTAGAAGTTATTTTTTTGACCTAAGAACATTTTTTGCTATCCAGAAGAAAATCAATAATTTTGGTAGATCAAAAGAAATTTTTTTCTTAAGCTAAGAAAATTTTGGCTTTTCATCTGGATTGCAAAAATTATTTTTGGGCCATTTTTTTTTTCCTTGTTAAATTATTCAAATTTGTATACTTAAAATACAATATTATTTTTTTGTTGCGCTAGTAGTAAAAAATTAGTCTGTTTCAATGACTCTAGACATTAAAATTTCTCGTAACAATGCAAGGTAATACAGAAAATATGGTGCGTAATACAGAGTAAAACACTACTTAACTTCGGGTGACGTCAGCCCTCGCTTTCGGCTCAGACAGTTAACTTCACCCTTGTTCGAAATCGTCTTGTCTCATCCTTTACCACGTAATATACTATTCTATTATGACGGATAGAAGAAAAAAAATTAAATAACTACAGTTTTAAAGTTCGTAAACAAATAATGTCATATATCGGTTACCATTTTTCGTAAATTTTTAACATTTGATTAATGATACTACTCCATTTATTCTTTAATTAAAGAATTTATTCTAGTTAATATTTAAATTTAATATTAATCTTAGGCTTTATATGTTTTGTAACTCTTTATGTATACAAGTTTTTCAAATTTATATGAATTAATTAAGTAATTGCGAAACGTTTAAATAAATTATATTAAATTAATAATTTTTAGAAAAATTATTAATTTAAATTTTCAAGTAAATAAACTATATAGGGGAGGGTGGGGCAAAGTGGGCCTCCATACAATTTTATTTAGTTTTTTTTTTCAACATTTCAATGCCCAATATTATTAAAATAAAAATTTATATTATTATAACTATTACTAAATCACGGAATAAATAATATTAAAATAAAACGCACCACAATTGTATGGATGATAATTATCTGTCATATTTCTCTTTCGGGCACTTGATGAATTTTCTAAACGATGACCTTATTACAAAGAAATACAAAATAATAAAGGAAATATTTATATAATTTTATTACTAATTCAACATCACTTAATTTTTTTTTTCTTTTTTTACTTTACCAATTAATTATTTATATGTAATAGCGTACTAACTTTTATTTTTCTCAAAGTTATCAATGCATACCACTAGCTCAAGGATTTTATATTACAGCAACAAATTCCGCGAAAAAAGTAATTCTATCGAAAATTCAGAATAATAAATAATTGTATAATAATGTTAAATCAATTAAAATCATTTAAGAGAATATCATCGTTGTTGAATGACTCGACAAATATAGTTAAAATAAACAATAAAATGAAAAAAATTAATGCGTCGGCAGATGAAATCCATCGTATTATTCAAGTAATTACATATATCTCATAATTATTGCCAATAATTTTTTAAACATTATAAATATTATTATTATTGTTTTAAAATAATGAAAAAATTGTTAATGGTATTATTGATGTACAGCTTTATTTAAAAATTTAAATATTAATTTATTTATTTACCATGGTGATAATAATCCGTAAATGGATTCCCTGGGCATTTTAATAAAATCATACTTTTGTATGATTTGTTATTATTAATTTTGTTATTATTAAAATTATACTGTCCAAAATAACCAGTAACCTTAGAAGGTTCTCTTTTTTTTTCAAAATCCGGTGCCATTCAAATTTATACTCACTTATTTCCCGCACTCTTTTTCTTATAAATATAAATATTTATTTTACACACGTATTTATGAGTCTCTTAATATTTATCCAGTGACACACTCAGTCTTTATTTCAATAATTAAAATGTCTTTATAAAAAGGTAAATAAATTAATGAGTATTGATAATAACAAAAATAGAAAAAATAATAATAACAATAAATATATTTAAAGTTTTATTTAAATATTTAAATAATAATTATTAATTGTTATTTCAAGAGCGTAAACGAGTTCTCCGGGGTTTCAAAAAGGTCCACTGAGCACAATCTTTCACGAAAAAAACATGAGCGCCTCGTGTATTCGCCATCACGACAATAAGTCCATCCTATATATGTCCATAAAGCCAAGGTGACTAATTTTCATTAACAGACTCAATAAATATATATATATATATATGATTTGTATATAAATATATGTTAAAACAATTTTAATAAAATATATATATTTTAAATAATTTAATAATGTATGCAGTAAGTTAAGTAATGACGACAACAATGATGACGACCACGGCGACGACGATAACAATAAATAACGAAAAGACAAATTTTACGATGATCACAAAAGCAAGTTGCGATGCATACTGGTGTAACTCGTGTGGTAAAATTCATGAAGAAGTCAGTTGAACACAGAGAATAGCGAGTAAATAATTCCCCACTCTTCCGATGATAATCGACGTCTGCTCACATCGTACTTGGCGCTCCTCGTTCTTTCAATACTTATGAAAAGTACTCTTGTCTGTACTTCTTATATTTATTAAATATATATATATACTTCTTGTCTTTATTACTTCTTTTATTATATACAATTTAATGTCTCACATCGTGTTAAACTCTTTGTCCTTCTTCTTTTTTCTTTTTTTTTTTTTTTAAATACATATATATATATATATATATAGTTAATATAAAATATGTATAGCTATGCTTGCCATTTAATTACCTTGGCTTCTGCTCTCAGATATTGATACAACTTGTCTGCAGATGGATTGGAAACGATCATTTTCTTTAACATACGGCTGAAGATATACAATGTTATAAATTCTTATTAAACACCTTATTGTATGATAGAAATAAGATTTTGCTTATTATTTTGCTATCATTTTATTGGTGATAAAAGTACAATGAACTTTATATAAATTATATTATTTACATTTTTAATTATTTTATTAAATTAACATTAGAGTATTTCTTTTTTTTTCTTTTTTATCAAATGATTTAAATTTAAGTTTAAACTTTTTTCTATTTTTTCAAGAACAGAGTAATTATGTTTTGATTGGTAAAAGATAATTTAACCTTCACTAAAATTTTTAAACATTAGTGAAAGATATTTTTTTGATAAAAATTTTTTTGATAAAAAAAATATAAAGAAAAGAAAAAATAAATCGTGTACATGGTTTTAAGGCGCGTGACATGAACTATTAACGTGTATAATCTTGATATGATATTTGTTTATAATTTATAATCTAATCGTCTCTTTGTCTGTTCCGAGGGATTTTTTTTTGCTGTAATAGTTAACTTACGACGAGTATTACAGTCGCATGAATAAGAAGAACACGTGGCATTTTAAATTATTGTGTAATTTTATTGCTTATAAATTATTTTTTAAATAATAATTCATATTGTATTATGTATGACAGTAAATTAATTAATTAATTTTTTATTTTATAATTTCATCAATTGTATTTTTATTTGTGCATGAGTACTTTTTTTTTTAATTAAGATTTATTTTATAATCACAAATTCGTGTGATATGATAATATTTTGATTATTTGATTATAAAATTATATTAATTTTATAATTAATTAAAATTTTAATTTTTTTATTATTGTTAATTTTTAAAATTATATCACAAGATTATAAGATAAATTTAAAAGTTGAATTTTATATTTATATTTAAACGATAATTTAAATTTAAAATAAAATATATTTATTACAAGTCTCTATTTATGATGTTTTAATAATTATAAATATATATATATGTATATATATAAATAAAATAACAATAAACTGTCTTATTCAGTACTGTTATCAGTAAAGAATAGTGTATATTAACAGTAGACTCGCCCTTTCTCCTCTGGCATTAATTAATTCATCGATAACAAGAGAAAATTACACTTAAGTAAAGTTAAAAAGGTTATTTACAAACGGAATATTCCCTCTATTCTCAAGTCTACGACAGTTTAACCTAGAAAGAAATTAATTGCTGGGTTATATTATTAGTACTTATAGGTAATAACATTTAATGCATATATTTTTATGCTTAAATTCGATAATATATATCATCATAAATTTATTTTAACAATTTATAATATAATAACCCAATGTCATTTATATTTTATATTTAAAATTTAATCAACGAGAGATATTAATAATCAAAATGTGTGAATAAAAAAAATTTATATAAACAAATAAATTAATTGTTATTTTTATTTATAAAAGACTAAGTAATGGTGATCTACCGACCTCAACTGACGACTTTGTGATATTATAATCGATCAAGTTTGTACCGGATATGCCTTAAAATTACGTGACTGATTTCTTCTTTTGTGCTGACAATCCATTATTACAGTTTTTTATGCAGTGTTTCTTATCATCATTTTATCGTTAATTTATTTCATCTTATTCTTTATTTTATATTTCATTTAATTTTTTTTTTTGCTTCAATTCTCGATATGAAAATGATTAATTCTCCCCTCATAAAATAGTTTAATAATATTATGAAAAAGTATTGAACATAAATAATAACACGTGGTTTGATATAAAATAAAAATAACTAAATATTAATACAGAATTAAAATAAAATAAATTTCAGTTGCTATAATTTTTTTAAATTCTTTTGTTATTATGACTAAGTATATTATTATTTTAAAATAATGTCAGTAATAAAAATGTATGATATTTGTATAGGGCTATAGAGAATAATTAGTACACAAGCGTGCGCAGAGAGTTTCATAATTAATCATACACCATTGGTAAATAGTCGGCGAGAATAAGCGAATTTTAATGACACAATAGTAAACAATTTTTTTTTTAATCTCATTATCAAAGATAAATATACTAGACAATTACATTGGACTATATATATTTTTTTATTATTATTATTATTATTATTATTATTATTATTATTATTAAAAAAGAAAGAATTTAATTTAATATTAAGTGAATAATATGATTTAACAGTATTTAATTAATTTATCTACTTAAAATATTAACATTTATTTGGTAATAGCTTAAATAAATAAAATTTTAGCGAATTATAAATTATAATAATACATAATAAATGTATCTGAAATTTACACAAGTACCATTAGATAATCGCATGGTCTGAGATCAATTAGCGTACAGGTAACTCAGCATAATTTCTACGGTCAATAGTGACGTCAATGCGAACGAATCGACTTGCGATGCGTCGCAACAACACCAGACGACCATGAAAAGTCCGATGATTCTACTAAATAACTTTGTTTATTTATTATTTTTTGTTTTCTTTCATTTTGGGTAAATCACGTTTCTGCATAACAAAATACATTTATTTTTCGTTCTGGTCAACACATTCGATGTATTTAATAAATAAATATTGATAAGCATAAATTTATTTATAATTAATATTTACGGAATTTAATTCATATAAATACAACAAGTATAAATAAAAAAAAAATGTATTTATAAAATTAACCGTACCCTACGATCGATAGCCACGCCTGACCACAAAACAGAAATTAATTGCAGGAAACCAACTTTGGATTTCCCCGTTTGCATGTTAATATTACTTATATATATGTATACATTGTGCATTACGTTTTATTATAAAAAATATAATAAATTTATTTGTATTCATTATTTATATAATATACATATATATGATTCAGAATTAATGTTGAATAATATTTCTAGAGAATCAAAACAAGAAACAAGTTTTTAAATTTAAACTACGTATTCATTGAGTCCCCTGGATATTTCAAGAACATAAAAAATTTAGGACGAAGGTTTTTAAATGATTTACTTCGTAAACAAACAATTAGAATAAAACAACAAAAATAAATGATAAATTTAGATTCGGGATGTTTTTCTGAACTTTTTTTTGTACAAAAAGATATGCAAGGTCAAATAAACACATATATATATATATTTTTTTTACCGGAATCGTTAGTATTAATGGTAACCTGGATCTTGGAGTTGAATCGAAAATCGTTTGCAATTCTTGCAAGGCGTAACCGGTTCACCAATGACGTCAAGATAAAATAAGAAGAAGAAAAAGAACTGTTGAAAACAGTTTCTGTGCAACGTTTCTTAATTATATGTAAGCTCTATATAAGTGCTGGTTTAAATAAGTTTATATATGAGTAAACATTTTCCATGTTTTTTTACGTTCCTGAGAATTATTATCCAATTGTCTCATTTAATTTGACGTGATTGGTATAATAATTTTATTAATCGATAACATAATTGATAAAAAAAATAGTTTAAGTATTCGTAATAACAACTATAGTCAAAGTGATATTGATAAATGATAGACAATGGAAAATACTAATAGTATTTAACAAAAATTTTTTATATTTGTAATATTTTAGAGACATTAAAATGTGTTACAGACTCTCACATTACTGTATGCCAGGGTGTCATGAATTAATTCGTAAATAAACGACCAAATAAATTCACATAAAGAGTTCAGACTGCAGTCGATTCGAAAGCGAGAGAGCAGCAACTTTAAAAATCATCGATTTAACCGGTTTATCATGACAATTTTATGATACCAGATAATTGTATTATTATAGCGTCGAAAAACAAATAACTTAGTAATAAAAATATTTTATGTATTAGAAAAATAAAAAAACAATTAAAATTGAATGTTAAAATAATATATCTTAGGATATTATTAGTAAAAATAGATACAATTTAATGGGTTCTGAATGAAATTGTAATAAAACATGACAATATCATTGAAAAACAAAATTTACTTTGGACATTAATTATTTTAAAAAAATTAACGGTTCGTAATTGATGTTAAAAGAAAAAAACAAGAATCTTTTTAGTAAATTTTTTTTCCATCGTCGACTAAACAAAAAACTGCTAATATTTTTGAAAATAAATGTATTTTGTCAGTTAGTTTAAAAAAACTCATTAATTCGAAATAATTAATCTATTAATATGTATAAGTTCCATTTTTTTTCCTATTGTATTTTTTAATTCGCGGTTTAAAACAAAAAAAAAAATTAAACAAAGATTGAAACAAAAAATTCGTATAAATTGTTAAATATTTCAATTGTAATTTTTTTATTATTCAAATAAAGCAGATTACTATTCATTTTAAACATGAAATGTTTCTTTTCTGTAGTACAAAATAATTATTGTTTATTCATGTTTAGTAATATATAAATATGAATTATTTATGAAGTTTTAATAATAATAAAAGAAAAAAAAATTATAAAATTATTTTGTATTTCAAAAAAATTGTAACAACTATATGCTATATTATTTTTGGAAATATCTCAAGTTGAATTCATATTAAAAATTTTTAAATAATAAAAAAAGTTTTTTAAAATAAAATATTTGTTTATTATAATTTAACAAATATATTTATCAAAAATATTGATTTTCACAATTGAAAAACTTTTTTTTAGAATCACGTTAAATTATAATTTAATAATAGAGGTCATAAGAAGTTAAAATTAATTAAACACCCACGTACACGTATATGTTATATTTGATTACGTACATCATAAGTATATTGAATATTCAATGGTAAGTTTAATCTGTGTAATATGCGAATGTTTCAATAGTCGTTACCAGACAAATCACTGTTATGCATATATTTATTATGCGGCTTATATATTAATATAGACCGTAATATGCATTTTGACGTCCTTTCTTTACTACCGATTGTATTGACACACTATAAAACAGCGCAACAAACTTAAAAGTGAGTGTCTTATAGCTTATTTAAAGCAAATCTCGTCTTCAAATGGACGATGACCCGGCCTGTTTATTTATCATTGTTATTACGCACCGTTTGAAAGCCATTGTTGTTTTTTAGAATCTTGGTAAAGAACAAAATTTATAAATAAAACACGTGATATAATATAATGGTCAAAAAACATTTCGGTCTCTTTATTGAAAAGTAATTTTGATAGCTTTATCGAATAAAACTATTCAAAAATTTCTTTTGCAAATATATATAGATTAGGATAGCCCATTTTGAACGAACATTTTTTTTACTCCCACAATAAAATATTAATGTATATATATAAAAAAAATAATCCCTAAATTTTTCAGTCCTTAATCTTACATCTAAGTACTTTTATTTCGATTTTAAAGTTTTTTTTATCTAAAACGCATAAGGAATTGAACTATTTTTTTAAAATTCTCTATAGCTCAGCCGCATTCCAATTTATCGGGTTGCCATTTGCGGCATTTGGTAAAAAATTGAACGTTTTTCAAAAATTTTTATAGTAAATTTACTGTGAGTCTAATTGTTTTTTTTGTATTGGTTTAGGAAGTCATTTTTCTAACGATAAGATAATGCTCTTTTGAAGAGCATTAAATTGCCTAAAAAATGCCGCAAACTGCGACCCAATAACTTGAAATGCGGCTGAGCATTTGAAAATTGAAAATTGAAAATTGAAAAAAAAAAAAAAAAAAAAAAAAAAAAAAAAAAAAAAAGTTAGATTTCCTATGTGTTTTAAATGAAAAAACTTCAAAATCAAAATAAAAGTACTTACAAGATTAGGGGCTAAAAATTTTAGGGAGTGAACAAAAATGTACTTTTTAAACGAATCACCATAATGTATATATATAATTTAATAATAACCTAAATGAAGATCAAAAATTTTTAAGCAATTAATGTAAAATGTGTTTGCAATATAAATATACAGGGCTGTGTAAACACCATGAGAAATCGAGGCCAATCGTCCGGTACTTGAAAAGAATGATCCATTTAACAGGAATAAAAATCGACCTCCATTTCAAGAACATACTTTTATATAAATTCATTATTTTAATTTTATCGATTTTTTTTTTTTTTTTTTTTTTTTTTAAATTTTTTTATTGATTGTAATCAATACTTTTTATAGTACTTACTAATTACTTGTCTCATATATCAAATTATTGAGCAATAGTTACATGTAGATGTCTATTGAATAAAAATATTTCAAAAGTATACAAATAATTTTTTTAACTGAGAAATAAAATTACTTAAAAATATATGAAATATTCAAATTTGTAAATTTATTTTTTAAAAAATAGGTTTTAAACAAAATAATTTAATGGTAGTCTCTTGGGATGTGATACTCGCACTCTGAAGACTCGGCCTTGTTTTTATGATCTACTTTTAACTGTAAACTACCTGAATTATAGACTGATAGTAATATTATTAAGTACTAGTATTTAGCAATTATTATTTATTTATGACACTTTAATCATCATTCTTATCTTTAACTTTAATGCCTTCTTTTTCAATATAACTCACATGTGTTGGACAATTTGTTTATTATCTACATATCTACTCAAAAACGGTTAGTTATATTAAAATTTTATTTTTTCGTTTTTTTAAATAAATAAATTTTTGTTAATATTAATTTTAAAATCACAGAGACTGTTATTACTTGCGCTTATAAGAACTCTTGTCTAGAATTATCAATAGGTAGACGGCCTGCTATCACAGTAATTCTCATTATATTATTATTTTCGTATAAAATATACGTGCATAATGTATATGAATTATGAATTTTACATTGAACAAGGCAAAGTGAAAATAATAAGATTATCATCAAATTAACAATGTAATACTCGTCTAAACAAGTCCCTAGAATTGTAGCAAATGTTGCAAAACGGTCGAAACCATGTAAATATATAAAGACATAAATTTACTGCCGTACAGAAATGTATTAATATAATCTTCGTTCAATGTCTGATAAAATAGTCTTTGTAAAAAAAAAAATAATAATAATTCCAAATGAAAATATTTAAAATAAAAAAAAAAAAAACAGATAATTAATATTAAAAATTTTACATATTATTTATTAATTCGAAAAACAATACCTTGGCATTTTGTTAAAACATTTAAATTATTTAAAATAACTTGTGAACCACTGGTGACAGTAAATAAAGCTTCTGTCTCGTCATATCATCATATAGTTTCACTTAAGACATGAGAAATTCAACAAACTCAGGGATGAATGTAAAATTAATCAAATAATATATTTATTTGTTTAAGTTTTATATCTTTTTACAGTGATACTAATTTAATAATTAAATTATATCATATATATAATTAGGTAACAATTATAAATAAAATAAATATAATTATGTAACAATTATAAATGAAATAAAATGTCATAGTCAATTGATATTACGTACGAATTTTTTTTTATATATATTTTATGATGAAAGGGGTATGTCTGTTACGTGTCATCACTTGATGATGCTACTTTATTATTTGATACATACTAGTGTATTATAATCATATAAATTATATGTAGATGTTTCATTTGTGTCTCTCACGACAGTGACATATAGCGGTCGAATTAATTCACGAGTCAGTTATGGAGGCTCGGCTATTTAATTTCATTTATTGATATTCTTGTAAGTACATATGCATTTAATAGTTAGTAATGTAAGATAAATATTATTTTATTGCGAATTACTAACGTTAAAAAATGTTTTTAATTATTTTTAATCATTCATTCATGATAAAAAAAAATATTGTTTTTAAATAACGAACGACTTTCTAAGGGAAAAAAAATAATAATAAATGATCATATATGTCCTTGAGGATTTCTCTTGATCATTCAGGGAAAATGGAAAGTTTCTCCCTCAGAGTGTTGTACATAAAACCAGTAGGGCGGGAGGAGGAGGACATTGCTACTGCGATAGTTTCTGCATTCGATCAAGACGTGGTTTCAGAGTCAGAGACATCTCATAAAGGCACGTCTCGAGGTTGTGGACTTTGTACCCAGAGGCAAGGACCTCTACTCAGTGAATGCATTCGATCGAGTAAGAACGAGGGAGAATTATTATGTATATTATATACATATATGTACATTTTTATGTATATATATATATATATATATATATATATATATATGTAACAACAAACTTTTACAAAATCGCTAGGAATAAATTCAACTATAATATAAATAATAATAATAATAATAATAATAATAATAATAATAATAATAATAATAATAATAATAATAATAATAATAATAGTAATAATGCTATCTTAACAAATAATAATTTTGCAACTGATATTTATTTCAGCCTTTGTCAAGAGTCATGCAGTAAAAAAGTACATTTATTTTAACTAATCAATTATTTATTACTATCATTATTGTCATTATTCAGAAAATTTAATGTTCGTTAATAAACCAATAGAAAAAAAAAAGTATTCAAATTTTTAAATCATAATATATTATTTATAATAAATATTATATTTTTTCACTCGATATGATTCTATGAAATGAAATCATCAAATTTTTGAGCAGTTTAGAATTTTGAATAATCCATTAATTAAAGACGCGTCAAGATCTACCCGGATGTATCGGAGCAGCATTAACATCCAACAGCTAATTTGCATATTATTGTTGTGATTCATTGTTAAATTAAATTGGTAATCTGGAATTAACGTAGCAAAACTAAGCTTTTAAATTTTTTCGAATTCCCAGTGATCTGTTAATCGTGATTCATATTAAGACCAAATCAGAATAAAAAATTTGAGTGAAAAACAAGTTTGCATTCTTTTAAATAACTTTAAAATCAAATTAACCGTAAAAATCAAACTTTAAATATCATTGATCATGTGGCAATATTGATAATACAAAATTTTTTTGTCTATTGCATATTTATTGCGTCAATATATTGAATTTGATAATAAATCGTTATTATTAAACTAAATTATATCACCTTTTGACCTACAGATCTTCAAAAATATAAAAAATACAATAAAGCATAAGATACATTTAATTAAATAAAAAAACAAAAATTATTCATCTCTGACTAGATTATAAAAATCGGTAATAATCAACATAAAAAAATTTTATGCTTTTAAAAGTCTTTGTAGACATTCCAGATAGTAAAATAAAAATAAATATTTATAAATAAATATTGAAAAAACGATGTACAACTTTGATAGGGGTTCTTGATCTATGATGTAACTAAAATAGATTCAAAGTAGATTGACAAGAAATATGTACAGTGATTCAAAAATAATGAAACACTGAGGTCGCAAATTTAATGCTGGCTTTAAACTTTCAAATAGTATATAAATGTGAATAAATATCATAACAGCAGTAAGTAATAATAATTAATGTAAAAATAAAAAAAAATAATTCACACGAAATTAAAACAATTGAGTTTAATGTAGAGTGTATAAATGAATAAAAAGTAGAATGCATCTACTATACTATTACGTATTATTATACTGGGATGAAATATAATCAATAGATGTATGTATGCAATGTGGAAGTACATTGTATCCATGTGTAATCCATACAAGTATAAATGACAAGTAAAGAGAAAAAGAGAAAATCAATTGGTGTCTTTATCGTCATGGTAACAGATACACCTATACATTATGCAGACGATTAAACTGATGGGTGTGGAGAACCGCAAACTATTGCACTTCTGGTTAAAATAGATCCTTAGACTGTACATACAATTTTAACCATCTCAGGCATTTAAATAAATCGATAAAAAAACTCTAATTTTAAACTTGTCTATTTATGATATGTGATTAAAAACAAAAAGTCTGCAAAATTATGGATTTTATAATAATTTATTTATTTTTATTTGTTTATTTATAATACGAGATGAACTCAAAAGTCATCCGGATAATCGTGGATTTTTTCAATACCATGCAGTATGTACCAAAATGCAGTGATAGCACGATGTCAACAAGACTCAGTTGAGTCTTGAAGATCGAAGTTCAGATCGATCATCATTTTAACTTGTGATGTTCGTTTATATATTATTATACGCACATTATATTAACCAGCTGATTTTCTTCAGTCTTATCCCTATCCAAGTACTAAGTATTGTTTAATTTTTTTTTTTTTTTTTTTTTTTTTTTTTTTTTTTATGTCTTTAATATTTATATTTATTTATTTTTTGTAGATAAAAAAAAATCATAAAATTACTCGTCGTATAATTTGTGCATTTTTTAATCTTTCATACGCTGAGTAAAAAAAACTTTTACAAACTAAATACTTTTTTAACTAACTAATAAATTTTTATTGTAATTAATTTTATATATATTTTTTTTTCTTCGTTGAAAAAATGAGTAATTATTTAAATTTATTTATTGATAATCAACAAAATAAATTATTAAAAAATAAAAATATTCTTTTGGTAAAAGTATTTTTTCGCTCAGTTTACTACATATTTTTATTTATATAAACTACGATAATTATTTCAAGCCATATATATAGATCCATATTTCTTTTATTTTATAATTTAGCCTGAAATTTTATGAGTTTTTAATTACTCCATTTTCTATTCATATCACGATGAGTTTATGTTCGACAGAAATTATATTTAAATATACCAATAAACAATTATATTCCAGACATTGAGTAATAAACTGAGATTCTTAGATAACAAAAATAATTTTTAGTGAATAATCTTACAAACATCTTTATCATACATGATATGACAATATAAAAAACGATATTTATTTGTGATTAAAATACACTTGTCTCGTACAATTTTTTCTTACAGATTGCTACTGTAAAAATAAACTACTGTTTATGCCTCTAAATTCGCTTTAAAATATAAATAAAAAAAAATAAATTTTACTTTTTCCAAGCAATAAATAAATATCATTAGGGTAATCTTGCAACCACAATAAAGTTATTTATAAAAAATGTTAATTGTATTATTTAAAAAATTTGTATTTTTGAATATTTTATTTTTTAAAGTTAATAATTGTTGAATGATAATAAAAATTAAATTTTCATCATAACCAATAAAGATATATAGAAGTTGTTTGACTTACCGGCAGTGGCCTTGGGATTTTTCCCATGATGCCTGCGACTCCTCTTATCCAAATGCCGTCCCTTCAACAGCATGCTTTTTTAACTTTACACGATTATTAATGTAATTAACACAATTGTTACGCATTATTATTACAACGTATGGTAGCCATATTTGACGTCCATTTAATCTCTGTATAAAGACCCGGTTGTCGTTTCGTTTAGCCTTTGGCTCACAGCCATTCTACCGCTTGACGTCATCATTTCATTATACAGGGATGTACATATTCTAAAATTTAACGAGGACTTTTATATAAAGCACATAAAAATATACATATAACTTAACAATAATACAAACTCTTTTTTTATCTTGATATAATAATCAACACTTCTTAATTAATTAATAATTAAAACAATGTATATTTATTTTTTTTTAAGTCAACACTAAATTTCACTGTCAAGGCTGTTATCAACATAAAAAGTAAATAACTAAAAATATATTAAGTACGTCATTACAGTATTTTGTATTGTATATATATATATATATATATATTAATTTTGTTTTGGTCAATTATAATTTACCGACAGAGGTAGATTTTTTTATATTTTTTGTTTTTAAAAATTGATCACGTGTTTTTTGAAAGCTTGTCGACCGCCATCTTGCGCTCCCTAGCAGAAGTGAAATTAACTAATAAAAAATATTAAAAAAATTTCGCGGTTTTTTTCATCTTGTATTTAAAGGCCAGTTTTTTTAACCGAGATTATTTTTATCAGAGCTTAAGGTCATTATTAGACAGAGCTCCCCACTTTTTAAAAATTTTCAATGACTTTCAATTGTCATACGCGTATCAAAATTTAATTAATTAGTAAAAAAGAAATTAAAACTTTAATTGGAAAAAGAACAATGTATAAGTACTCAAGTAGCACACTTGCCTTTGAGACATCTATAAGATATCAGTTTTTAGTCTATTTTTTGACATATCTGTATGGCACCAACATGTTGACAAAACGATCAGAAATTTATGTCACCAAAAAAATATCTAGTTAAAAAGCTTGAACATACTGACGACAAAAAGTAAACTACAAAGGTTGGTAAAATAAGTCATCTAAACGACTTTTCAATTGACATATGACAGGAAAAACAACACAAATTTTCTCTGTCTCGGGAACTAAAATTTGCATGTCATTTATACCAAAAAGGGGACTTTGAAACAAAAAAAAATTTGTCTTATCCTTTTAAAAGACATTTTTACGACATCTTGAAGTTGTCTCTGTGCTACTTGGGTAATTTCGCCGGGATATAGAATTTAAAAAAAGTTACTTACAGTTAATCTCAATTGGGAGTTAAACGAAATTTGTAAAATAAATTTTAGCCTATGAAATTTGAAAATTCAAATTAAAAAATTGGCATAAAGACTTTACTGAAATTTATTAAACAAATTTTGTTTAACTCCCAATTGATGTTAACTAAGTAATTTTTTTAAAATTCTATATCTCGGCGAAATTACTTTTACATTGCCCTTTTTTCAATTAAAGTTTTCATTTTTTTTTGTTTTTAATTAATTTATTAATTAATTAAATTTTGATACGGTTATGGCAGTTGAAACTCATTGCATATTTGTAAAAAATGGGAAGTACTGTCTGAGAATGCCCTGAAGGCTATGCTATACTAACCGAATTTTTTAATTTTACTTTTCTTTCAATTTATTAATTTTTATGGCTTCCGAAAAAATATAAAAGTCAAACTTTTTCGGAAGATTTTTGTTATTCGAGTGACATAATTATTCAATAAATAATTAGAAAAGTAATATTATTAAATTCGGTAAATGCTGCCCACTCTTAAATTAATATTGCTAGTATATCTATACATTAATATTACATAAACATACCAGCAAATAATTAAAACCCGGATTAAAAACAAACTTGGTTTGAAAAACTGGCCCTAAATTATTAAAAAAAAATCTTCAAGAAGCGGCTGCGATATAACTTTGTAAATAACGATTAAAAATTCGATGACGAGAAAATTTCAATTATAAAAAATGAATGAATGAAATTTTTTCAAGTTTATTTTATATCATAAAGATTTAATGTATACAAATTTATTTAATTAGTTTAAGATAATTAAGTTAAAAAAATGAAACTGGGTAAATAAATGAAAAGTTTTTTTTGAAAATGGGGAAATAATTCATTTATTAGTTATTTATAATAAAGCTGTTTATATATTATTGTGCGAATGTACTCCACAACAGGAAGATTCAGCCACTGAATCTCTTTAGTGCTTGCTTACAAGCGAATGATGTTAAAAATCACTTTATTCATTTACTAATTTTATTAATAAACATTCTTTTATTTTTTTTTTTTCGACAGTGAATCCATCACAGAAGCATCAATATAATCGTATTTGACTAAGCTAAATATTTTTAATAATTTTTTTTGTTTGTTTGTAATAATCTCTTTTCATTAGCACAGTATTATCGCGATTATCGAGTACAAAATGATTTTTTAACCTTTTCATAAAGCTTAATATAAACTGTATAAAGCATCATTACATTACAAACCATTTTTTTTTGTTTTTTTTTTTTTTTTTCGTTATAAATTCATACGCCAACACATATCATACGATCATCACTTGTATAAATGATTTTTGTATACATACATTGTCGCACATTTTTTTTCGTTTTCCCCACAAAACATTTTTTTTTTTTTTATTTTTTTTTTTTATTTTTCAAATCATATTTGTATTAATATTATTATTATCTAATCTTAGCGACGAATAATTTTTTTTTTTTTGTATAAAGAATTGCAAAATATTTAAGTGAAAACTGTGATATAAAAAAAATGTTAGAATAGTATTAATATATTCGTACAATATTTATAAATTTTTGCAATTCTTGAATAAGTATATAATTTGTATTAAATTTTTGCAATTAAAGCTAACATATTAACATTATTATTATTATTATTATTATTAATATTATTTTTATAACATATAAAAAATGGTTAAAAACAATTTTATAAGCATTTAAAAGTACATTTTACAATTAATTTTTCTTTTATACGCATCGAGCGTTATAATTTCGTTTTTTTTTATCGAATAGCCAACTAATAATATAGCGAAAGAACACAGCGCATTTTTGTTATTATAGGCACAAATAGAAAAAAAAATACAAAGTTTATTAATAATAACAATTTTTTATACCAATTGATTAAAACTCACTGGGGATTTAATATCGCATCAATAAGTATTCATTTAATTAATTATTTTTTTTTGAATAATTTTTCTTTTTTAAAAAATTTTTTATTTTATTTAATATTTGTTTTGAACTCTCGACTTGTTGCAGTAGGCAAGACTCGGACAAAGTTTGTCAGTTAAAATTCCGATTGAGCCGCGAGAAAAATGGCACGAAGCGAAATCAAGCTCACGAGTCTTCGGCAGTTAAACTCATTAAGTTGTTGTATTTATTATCTGTTTATAACAAACACGATAATATTTCTTATCAAGAGATGTTTACGCATAGTCTCTATTTTTTTTTTTTAAATCTATCGTTATTTACTTTAATGATCTTCGACTGATTTTAATGTCATTTTAACGATATGACAGATGATATTAATTAGAGTATTTAAAATTAATATTAAATGTTGATGTTTATCTTTTAACCAGAGCTGGCAGTTTCAATTTTAACATTTAAGGCACTCTCATCTGATTTAACTTCTTGATCAGCCTCATTGGTTTTGTTTTGTTTGTTTTGTCTGACCAACTCTGCACGCCTCTCCTTTAAAGAAAAAAATAAATAAATTCTATTAATTATTTTCAAAGCAATAATAATTTATAAAGCTATAATATTAAATAAAATATGAAAAATAATAAATGATTTAAATTGCGAAAATTTATTTAATTATAAAATTGGATTAATACTATAACTTTATTATACTTTTCCAAGTTAGTATAAATAATAAATACTCTATAAATTTTCGAATTTCACAACTTAAAGCCATTCTCAAACAGCGCTCTCCACTTTTTAAAAATTTTCAATGATTTTCAACTGTCATAAGCATTAATTGAAAAAAGGAAAACGTTGTCGGAATTTCATTGAGATATAGATTTAAAAAAAAATTACTTACAGTTGATATCAATTGGGAGTTAAACGAAATTTGTTTAAATAAAATTTAGTAAAATCGTCATGTCAATTTTATAATTCGAATTTTAAAATTTTGTAGGCTAAAATTTATTGAACAAATTTCGTTTAGCTCCCAATCGATATCAACTGTAAGTAATTTTTTTTTAAATCTATATCTCAGTGAAATTCCGACTACGTTTTCCTTTTTTCAATTAATGCTTTAATTTGTTTTTAAATAATTGATAAAATTTTGATACGCTTATGACAGTTGAGTCATTGAAAATTTTTAAAAAGTAGGGGATACTGTCTGAGAATGCTCTTAAAGTGATATTTGTTTAAAAACAAAAAAAAAACACAATTAATTAAAAATAATATAAAACAATAATTTCCACAAATTATTATATTTAATAACTAATCAAATATGTGCTAAAATAAATAAAAGGATGAAGCTTGAGTTCAGCTAAAATAAAAATAAAAAATAATTGTGAAGGTATTTAAATAAAAAGTAAAATTGTGCCAAGCATTTCAAATTATGAATTTACATGTTGGCGAATAGCTTGAAGACGCCGTTGAATCTCGCGCTGTCGATTTTCTTCCGCGATCGAAACTTTCATGTCGATTTCACGTTTTTTTGCCTCGAGCTCCTTCATTGCGATAACATCTGCGGTTTCACGTACTCTCGCTAGCTTCACCGTATTCTGATCGTTTGTAACGACATTTTAATTATAAGTTAGTCATATATCTACTACATTAATTACAAGAAATAATGAATTATACAATAATAGTAAAATAAATCTTACGTGATTACGAAGTTTTTCTTTTTGTTCACGTTCTCGATTTTCACGACGTTCTCGAGCTTGATCTAATTTACCTTGGATCTGAGACTCTAATTGTTGAGCTCGTTCAGTCATACCCTGACGTACTCGAATAACTTGATCCTCCTAGAAATTAATATTATTTACTGTAACGATCAAATGAAAAAAAAAACTTTTTTCTTTTCTTCTCATAGCATTCAATTTAAAATACTGACATGCTCCTTGAGACGATCAAGCATTTTTTTTATGTTCTCATCACGTTGTGCAGCAGCAGTCTTGAGCTTCTCTTCAACTGCGGCCCGAACCTCTCTAGTCTGTTGTTCTAGATTTAAACGGGTCTTTTCAACGCTTTCCAACTAAGACAAACAAAAAAAAATACCAGGCGTATATAAATTTACTATAAGCAACATTATAAATTATTACAGCTATATAGATATTTAGGGTAGAAGTACCGTTTTTGGCCACTTTAGGGCCAGTTTTTGCTACTTAGAAATTTTAAATAAAATAATTTGTAAAATACGCAATGACTCAATTAATTTTTTTAATTCGTTGGAAGACAATTCTTTTACTGTATTAAAATGGAATTTTTTAAATACTTGTTCATGAATCAAAATAAAATATTAAACGACCAAAAATGGAGCAGTGACTACGAATGGTACCACTACCCTATACTGTAAAAAAAAAAAAAAAAAAAAAAAAAACCTTACATGTTCTTTAAGTTTACTCTTGAGCTCGCTCATGTGAGCCTCACGCTTCTCTTCAGAGCTATTCATTTTAGCGTCAAGAGACTCACGAGTAGCTGACATAAATGCTGAAGTAATTTCGTCCTTCTTACGTGCAGTCTCTTCTATTTTGCTCAATTGTGCTGCCAATGTAGCAAGTTTGTGTGCCTCTAAAGAGAGTCTTCTCTCCTCAGCAGCTTTTAACTTTTCTTCAATCGTCGATTGCTGAGTCGGTGATGGCTGAGAACGTTGCGGTGATGGTGCACGTTTAGTTCCAGTTGGTTCAGCCAAAATCACTTCATAACATAACCCACCCTTTGATTGCTCTTGACACCGAATCTCAGTAGCTAATTAACAAAAAAAATTATTACTTAACATTTTAATTATATTAATAAATAAAATAATTAATCTTATGGGTAACATGCATTTAATAAAATTTATTTAAAGTTTTTGTTCTGTAAATTATTATCATCAGATAACCCAGAGTCAAGTGACTTGTTATTCCAGTCTCCGTATTTCCTCTGTTCGTCTTTTTTTTTCTTATATTTTCATCTCTTCTTTCTTGCTTCCCTCCTTTCTTTCTTCCTTCCTTCCTTATTTCTTTATTGTTTTTTAGCCCTCATATTGCGAAGGGCTAATGAGACGAGCTTTACCCGGCAGCCAGTCAGCGGGTTGCTATGTGCAGGGTAAGGAATATGAGTCAGCCGTGAAAAGGAGAAAGATCGATCTGGCGACGGAGCCGTTGTCTCTAGGCGCCGCGACGTCTGGAGTCGAGTACACGCACCCCTATCGTATCAGACCAGCCGGCAGACCCTCGTCGCCACTATCGTATATTCCTCTTCCGCTCCCTTCTTCTTTTGATACGATATAATATATATAAATGTATATGGTATCGTATATTTTCAAATTACTCTCATTCCCGACATAGATATATATAATTTACTCGACTCCATGCTTCAGCCGCGTGTCAAGGGTCATACACCTCAGTTACGTAGAAATGCCAGTAATAATGCGTGACGACTATTAAATAAATGCAATCATTTTGTGGCAAATTATCCGTGTCAATATACTAAATAGTTAAATATTTATCATAAAAGTAAATAAAAAATCGTGCGAGCTGTAACACATTCATCAGGCGTAATAAAAAAAAATAATAATATACTTATGAATGAAATTTCCTTAATTACTTACTAATAAATTTAACTTTCTTTGGTTGTTTAGTACGAGCTTTTCCTTTTCCGCATGGTTTCTTCATGGGCGATTTACCTTTCTTGTGACCAGCTTGGTAAAAAAATTTAGAGTAAAAAAAAAATAGATAATACCTGTAGGATGTAAGTAAATAAAAAATGGCTAAATGATAATGCAAAATTTAACATGATATCGATTGATATTCATGTCACATGTCAGCTAAAATTCAAGCCGGTATGTGTAGCCATCTTGGGCCGCACCCTGATCCATGAAATACGTCAACTAGGAGTTGAAACACGTGTGTACGATATCATATATAAGGATAAGCAACTTGTAATCTTTAAAAGCCTTAAACGATCGGTTTTGTCATGACGTTACAGTCAAGGACAATAAATACTCATACATATTATAACAAGAAGATAGTAAATGTATGAAAAAATAGTTTTATAATTGAACGGAAATTCTTTCATCACGCGATCAGATTCTGCAATCGATTCTAATCTTAATGCATAACTGAGAGGTCACGTCAATATCTATCAACGATTTTTTAATGAAAATGTCAAAGTGATTTTAGAATAGACTAGTATTATAATTAGAGCAAAGTTGGGTGGAAAAAAAAAAAGTAATTTGATATTGCTAGCCAGACTAATAACATTTTCTATCCATCAGCTTTCATTCTCTTCTTCCTCTACTCGTCTATCCTTTAGTACGACACAGTAATTTTACGGGATTAATTTAATTTTCTTCAGGAAAATAGATACACGAGACTATTAACAAATACCTAGAGTAAATTGATCGAACTGCAGGTGGCCTAACGATACTGGCAGTATCGATCAGTGCCGGTATATACTGCGGATAAAAAATATAGGAATTGATGTAGTAAAAATATATATATATATATACATTCACAATAGTCGCGTGCAAATGGCCCTGACGGCAATGATTGAGGAATAATTTTTGCGAGAAAATTTTAACAAACTGCCCGCAAAAAAAAATAACTCTGCAGATACGGAAGTCATTATTATTCTGAGCAATTTGATCTGCATTGGTATTAATACACAAATTTTACAAAGAAGACAATAAGATTAGTAATCTATTTTATTTTTCATCCGCAGTTAAAAAAAAAAAAAATGATACGATTCATTAGATTCCATTAAACATCAAGAGACATTGATCTCTAATGAATTGTCAATGAAAGCGTTAAGGAAGCATTTAATCGACTAGAAAATTTATCAGACACAAAGGGAGAGCCGTAAATAGGCAGAGGTAGAGATAAAATATAAAATATTTATTTTTTTTTCCTTAATTAACGTTCAATGTTTTATTACACTCACCTACGACGCTCAAAGGCGCCTTGCAGCTGTGGCAGAAGCACTGCAGCACAGAATCACGTACAAGATCAATCAGCATGATTACAATAAATCCGTTTAATTTTTTAATTAATATAAACCAATTGTTTTTTTTATTGATAATAAATATGAGTTATCAAAAAATAATTAATCGGCAATAGGAACAAAAAAAATGATTTAGTTCCTGGGGCGGTGGCTGAATAGCAACTGATCCAAACGTTGCGCCACGACGCCGGGCGTCGCTCAATATCCACCTCCGTCCTCACTACCCTCTTTTACTACCCTCTACTCTTTCTCTCACCCTCGATAATATTACACTTGTATACTTGGAGATATAGATGCTAGTAGTATATAGTAGTCGTTATTTCTCTTCCTTCTCTACTGAATACTTAAGTATTTGCTGTTCGACTGGCTGTCAGGCACGTGCGCACACGTATTACATTTACGGTGGATGTGCAGAGTGGTAGTATAGAGGCTGAGGTGATAAAATAAACCCTAGACCTGTACCCTCAATTTACACATTCAAACACTCTAAGATGATTTCCACACAATGCCGCAAATTTGATAAACCACCTTTCGATTAACTTCTGGCATAATCTATTTTATTAATCAAAATTCATGATACAGAATACTCTCTTGAGTATAAACTCCAGATAACAAGTATATCGATATTGTCACCAATTTCCGATGACGTAATCCCTAATATCTCGGGGTTATTTTTTTCTGCGCGAATGACTAATCGTAAAAACCTAATGGTATGGTAACGTCAAATAAGTAATGACTTTATTATTTATTAACAAGTGTAACACTAGTATACAGTATTTTTTATTTTTATGTGCTTTAAATATTACCCTCGATACTACCTGATGTTAGTTCTGGAGTATTGACGTTTAGAATAAAACTTTAATGTAAACTCAAAGAGATTGAGTACCATATTTACAATTGTAAATAGAATTCAGATTTCTATAATATTGTACATATTGCTATATAATAAAGTAGGCCAGCCAAAGATAACTGTTACAATTATTTATAAATATGAAATTCACCGATATTTTACCGTTTAAAAATATTAAATTAGTACACGTAGAAAATTTTTGAGTAAAAATTACTCATAAAGTTTGGTACTGTAAGGACATCTTGCCAGTAACTAATTTTTTACTATGTTGTTAGTAGAAATTGCACTTCATTTCTATGCTATCAAGTAGTATATTTTACAATATGAATGGTAAAAATTTAAACATTTAACACATAGTATCAAACTTTTTGGGTAATTTTTACTAAAAATTTCTGTGCGTGTAAGGTAGAAGTACCATTTGCGGCCAGTGCTCCATTTTTGGACATTTAATATTTTGTTTTAATTCATAAAGAAGTATTAAAAAGAATTCCATTGTAAAGTGGCCGAAAACAGTACCTCCACCCTATGTACTTAATTCAAAATTTAAATGCTAAATTTTCTTTTTTATTTAATTTATGCATAAGTTAAAATGGAGTTTATCTATAAAGTTTCTCTCGCAATAGTAAAAGTTGCTGGTAAATTTCTCAAAAAAAAAAATCTGTGATTGAATTTCTGAATCCATGTGAATGTTTTGATTGAAAGTAACGAGAGAAGCAGGTAAAAAATATAAAAAAAAATAACGAAAACAACAAACCAGGTATCATCAAGAGTCCGATCAGACAAGCTGCTCTCCACGTTAGTGTATAAAGAAGGAAATAAATAAAAAAAAAAGATCGAACAAAGGTCTGAAAGACGCTTGAAAAGGTTTTAGTAGTTGCTCTTTCTCTTGCTCCTTTTTCTCTCTCAATTTCTCCCAACTGTTTATACTAGGCACACACATTTCACACACGTGTTTGTCCTTTAGTTGGCCAATAAATGGAGAGAGATACATGTATCTTGACGGATATGGTGCGGACTGGAATCAAGTTACCCCACGCATCATGACCGACCCTATATTAGCCAGTTGCTCAGCAACAACAGCTTTCGTATCAAAGTCAATTACAAATGCACATCAGTTTCGCTGCAATTAAGTACCATAAATCAATTTAATAGTAACACGGCATAGTCATGATTTCTCTGTTGGTTGAGATTTATAATCTTCATTCTTTATATATACATCAGTACACGGTGAAATGAATTTTTAAATAATCACCAGTAGTGCTCCTGTTAAAAAATAATAATAAACCAGCAGATGAGTCATGGTTTCAAGGACGACAAAAATAGCTGAACATACTATTCCAGACAAGTCCTGGATTTAATTTTGAGAACCACTGAGTGTCGTTTTGCAGTTAAGTTTGCTGCAGTTGCTACCTTCAATTGTAAAATACTGGGTGAATTTAGTTCTTGAGTTCGAGGACACGACCCAAGGGCTTTGACCTTATCAACATCCACATAATACATATTCTCTTATTTTAGACTTGCCCAGCTCTATCATTTCATTACTTTACAAACATATTAAAAAATTTAACCCTCTTGTTTACTTACGATATCTAATCGTATTTAACGTTTTTATAAGTAGTATTTTTACTTTTATTAAATATTATCCGTTTTACTTGATAGACCCTTGACACTTCCGGCTATCGATACAGTATACGCTTGTTAACGTTTCCTCGTTAGGGTTCCATAAGCACCGATGTACAATGGATATTATCCAGACACACCTTTCATTGTTTACAATCTCAATAGCTTATTTGTTAAATACTTAATACTATTAAAACCTTTTTTTTTACAGCTCGTTCGACTTATAATAATAATAATATTAATAATAATAATGTGTTGAATTTTTGAAACGATCAGACTTTTATATTATTTGATTATTGATCATATAGATATGGGTCTGATATTAATTACCATTAACGAAACGTTAACCGAAAAATAATAAAATGATGTCAATTAAGCAGATCGGTGAAATTATTGTTCCTTCATTTAAATAATAATAATAATAATAATAATAATAACTTTAATAATTATAATACATTATAATAATTATTTTAATCATTAAATTACTATCGACTTTTTTTTATTATATATTTTAAACAATAAAACATACCCTCATTGATAGCGGATTCTGTAGTAGTTGCCATCTTTAATCTAAAAAATTAAAATATTATTTTATAGCAATATATTTATTAATTTATTACAAATAATATCAATTAATATTTTTATAATAATCACTTGTGTTAATTAATATTAAATTTTGTTTGTGTATATATAAGGACATAAATATTTTATTTAAAATTGTTATACTTGAAGTTAATAGTAAACAATAAATAATGACTAATGATCAATTAAACTGATAAATTCGGAGCTATAAAATATTGTCTCACTCAAGTGTCAACGTCTTATCTTGTGATATCTTTAAGGATTGACTGAACTGAACGAAATTCATTGTGATTTTATTTATACATGAGCACACAAAGAGAAATGCGTTTCTTTATTCATATTACGCCGTAAAATAGTGATTTTGTAAACAGCAAACATTCGGCATTTTTTTTTTAATTTCAAAATAAACAATTTAAATATTCATCGAGAATAAATTGACACAAAGAATTGTCAAAAGTTTTTTTATGCACTTTCAAATTAATTTTTTATAATAATACGTAATTGGTCATGTGAAATACAATAGCCGGTAAATAAAACTCCAAATTTAAAATTAAAAAAAATTTATTTAAATAATCAAATAAAAAAATGATGTTTAAAAAAAATAATTAACCATAAATATTAATTGTATTTAATTATTACTAAATAATATCTAGGTACATGATACATTTTTTGGAGTTTTCTTTGTTAGCTCGTGTTATTAAAATTGACGTCTTACCTCAAGGATACTTAGGGCGAAATTCGTTGAATAAAATAACTATACTCAATTAAAACGACGTTTTTATACGAGTATAATTATAAAAAATTAATTGAATTTATTTATAAAGAACTTTAATAAATTTAGTGACACTAACAGAACAAACACTGATCTCAACTGTGAACTGTTGATCAGAAGTCTGCTTATGAAGCAGCTGCCTTTTATTCTGGCCAACTAACACTCGGACAAAGGCTTACTTGTATAAAAACCAGACAAACAAAATCTCTGTACACATACGTACTTACTGTGAGCGGGAATAAATGCTATTGGCTGACATGATTCAACGCTTACTTCTTATTCGCTTGTTTAAATTTCCAACAGTTATATTTTTGTTTTTCTGTTTAATACTCATTCAATAACAACTGGATATAGATATAGATGTGTCATGGTGGTAGTGAGCGTTGTCTGAAGTGTTCGTTGTCATCGTTAAGGTTCTCGTTGCTATTGCTGTTGCTGAGTAGAGTATCTTATTTATTCAATAGATTTTTTTAGCTGTCTGAAACAATAGAGACAGTTATGAATTATTACTTATAAGATAATTTTATATTTTTGTTCTGGTTATTATATTCATCAAATTTATAGTTTACTTCCTGGAGATATTTTACCATTATTGCTTTAATTTTTTTTATTATAGTTTTTTTTAAAGATCATTAATCCTAAGTATCATTTATTTAATTATATCAGAATATATTTTACAGAATTACTCGAATATATCAATTATTGATATGACATATATTCTCTATGGTGTTGAAAATTTTATGATACTGAAGTTAGCCGATGTCTGGTAATTCTTGGATTTTTCTAAAAACGATAAATTAAAAAAAAAAGTATTTCAGAAAATGGAACCTGAAGTTTTTTTAATTTTTTACATGCGCATATTTTATGACAGTAAAGTTAGCGGACATCTGACAGTTTTAAAAACTTTGAAATAATAAAATAATATGTTTATAAAATAAAAATAAAAAATTCACGTTAAGACAATTCAAAAATGAGTACATGCATTTTTTTTTAATTTTATTATTTTGATTATTTAATTTTTTTTATATGTAATTAAAAAATTGTCTTTCTGCTACATTACACTCATGCATATTTTTTGCTAACTTCAGAATCATAAAATTTTATGAGTGTAATGTAGCAGACATGAGACAATTTATAAATTTAAAATAAATAAATTAAAATAATGAAATTTTTAAAAATGCGCGAACTGATTTTGTATTTATTCAAAAATTTAAACAATTCTCACTTGCCAATTACATTCACATTCAAGCTTTTAATTTATAACATAAAAGATTGAAAAAAAAATGTAAATTAAATTTTGTGACATCTGGGGACATTACACTCATACTAGATGCGCATTTTTTAGGAATCTACGCATTTAAAAAATAAAATAAAAATATTTCTACTAAATTTTAAATGGAGGATTTTATTTTTAAAATAATTATCGAAATTTATAAATTCTTTTACTTCTTTATTTTGTAATAAAAAACTAGACAAAGTAATTTCATAAAAATAAAAGGTATGAGTGAAAACAATGCTATGAGTCATACATAATGATAAAATAATTGTTTAATTTTATTATTGTAATAAAAAATCTCAAGTACTTTGAGTTGTAGTTTTGGTATTATATCCTTGATTTTCTTTGTCTTTTTATAAATTTAAGAAAACAATTTGATTTATTTTCTCTTTATATTCGATTTATAAACAAAGAAAATTAAATTTCAAGTTTGAATAAATTTATGAGTGTGAATGTAGCAGACATTAGACAAATTTAAAATTATAAATAAATAGGATAAATAATTTAAAAAATAATATTTATACAAAGTGCCTTTATTAATTTTAAAATTTTTTAAATGCACATTTTTAAAATTTTATTTTATTAATAATTTAGTCTATTTATTAATAATTTTAAAATTGTTTGATGTCTGCTACATTTACACTCATTGTAAATTAATTAAATGAAGTATGTAACATTATTTATATAAATATTCAAAAATAAGTTTATAATTTAAATTTAAATTGGAAGTAATATTTTTTATTAATTCTAAATGTATAAATAAATGAAAATAAATTAATGATGTACGTGGACCAATAATAAAATTTAGACAAAATACCCAACGGTAGATAAAGAAGACAAAGCTAGAAGTATAGAAAGTGTCTCCATCATCAGTTAGACTCGAGGTTTTGAGTTAGAAACAACAAAAGTACATGGTGAAGTAAAACATAACCTAGCTTTTTAAGTTTAATCTTAATGAATAAGTTAGTGTTCATTGAATTACGTTTAATTTACAGAAACACGTAGGCGGAAACATACGAATGACAATTAGTGATAATTCAGGAATAATAATAAGAAAAAAAAAAGAAAAATATAATAAAACTCGCTGAAATGGCGAGTACTGAAGACTCAAATGAAATCCTCGTGAAAAATAGACTTAGAAAAAATGAGGACATTGGTGTTGTAAATAGTTTTGGCTCAATGGACATTGGCAGAGGACATCGGTTGCGAAGTGAAACTGATAGCTTTCCAAACATAAATGAAAGACCTGTCGACGATATTTCTATTGAATTTTTTTATACGCCACATACTTTAACATTACTTTTTATTTCAATTAGTGCTGTAATCTACTTTGCCTTTGTCAGGTAATTTTATTATCTATTATTTACTATTAATTTGAATAATAAACAATAATTTAATTATCATTATTTATGTAATACCATGTATATTTATTTTATTTAACTTTCCTAGAGACAATCGTGATGTTGATGACAATTTATGGGCTGGAATTTTATGCGTTATATTTTTTTTCCTCATAATATCAGTGTTGACATTCCCAAATGGACCATTTACAAGGCCACATCCAGCTGTTTGGCGAATTGTCTTTGGCTGTAGTGTTCTCTACCTCATGTTTTTACTATTTATGCTCTTTCAAAGCTACGAGACCGTTAAGAAAATCCTCGTATGGGTAGATCCCGGATTATCGACGTTTCGTATTGATATGGACAAAGAATATGGTGTCAACTGTTCAGACATCACTGTTGAAAAAATTTGGAATCATCTTGATGTCTTTGCTCTGGCCCATTTTCTCGGTTGGGTTTTCAAAGCTGTACTGGTCCGTCATTTAGGTTTACTTTGGGCAACAAGTATTATGTGGGAATTAACAGAAATGGCATTTGCACATTTGTTACCTAATTTCGTCGAGTGCTGGTGGGATGCCGTTATCCTGGATGTCGCAGTGTGCAATGCACTTGGTATATGGGTTGGTTTAAAAATTTGCTCAATACTGGAGATGCGGGAATACAAATGGGTCAGCGTACGTGATATTGAGAGTACTACTGGAAAACTAAAACGTGTTGTTCTACAATTTACACCCGCAAGCTGGACTTCAGTACGATGGCTGGATCCATACTGTACATACATGCGTTTTGTTGCTCTCTGTCAGCTTGTCATTTTTTGGCAAATTTCAGAACTTAACACATTTTTCCTTAAACATGTTTATGAATTCCCACCGTCACATCCATTTGTCGTGAGTCGATTGGTGTTAGTTGGCGTTATTGTTGCACCCTCCGTTAGGTGAGAATTTCATTTATTAATAAATATATTTGTTTATTTTATTGGAAAGCTAATTATTGGAAATCAATCATCATTAAATATTTACGTTTTATTATTTAATGATAAATTGTCTGGACCTATTAGCTTTTCAATTATAGCCATTGTAATTAAATATTCATTTACGTATTAGGGTGACCCAAAAAACGTACTAATTATTTATTTTTTAATATCGTATAAAAATTTTTACGTCTTACGCATTTTACAAACTTTTTACACAAATCAACACGCTTGCAAAATTTTTAGAATTCTTTTAAATACTAATTTTTAAAGGTAGTTTAAGAATTTTAAAAGTTTCCTAGTAGCATACTTTTAATGTTTTTGAGCGAGCTTTAAATACTAACAAATTTTTTATTAATTGCTTAGATGATTACAAATAAATTTAGAATACGAGATTGAAGATAATTAGTCATATATATATTGTCAAGGTCATGATTCATGTCAGGTATAATTTAATTTTAAAATAAATCTTTTAATTTCATTATTTTGGATCGCTAACAATTTTTTTTTTCTAAGAAAGATCATTCATATGAATCCTCAATATTTAAATTAAAAGCTCGCTTAAGAACATCTCGAGTATCATAACTAGAAAATTTCTAAATTCTTTTATTTTCTACGTACTAGCATTCGCCGTAATGAGATGAAAACTTTAAGTAAAATAAAATTTGTGATTTAAAAGATTTTCAAAATTTTGGAGTAACTTCTAAAAATTATCATGATGATTTTTTAAACGGGATATAAAAATGCGCGAAACTAAAATTTTTATACAAGATTGACAAATGAATCGATTTTTTGCGCTACTCTAATATATATGTACTTATATTTATCTATTAATTAATCATTATTTTTTATTTACACCAATTTAGGCAATATTATATGTATGCTACCGATCCGACATGTAAACGAGTTGGTACTCAATGCTGGGTGTACGGTGCGATAATGGTCACGGAAGCATTGTTATGCATTCGTCATGGTGCTGAACTTTTCGAACGAACTCAGGCAGTTAATATTATAGTTTGGTTACTATGTCAAACATTAATATCAATTCTATGTGTCTACGGCTGTGTTCTCTGGCATCAATACTTTGAGGTATACATAGTTCTTAATTAATTATAACACCAACGATTTTACAAACTTTGTTTTAATTGATTTGATTTTATTTTATTCAATTACTAACTTGACTAAAAATATTTGTGTGTTTTTTTGTGCTTTTGGAATGTGTTTTTATTTTTTTATTTCAGAAAGGAAATAATACCATGACGACAGACGCAAGTCCAACAACACCTGAATCACCTGGTATATAGTTTTTAAGTATATTATTTATTTTTACGCTTTATTATTTATGTTTTAAACTCGATTACTAAAAAAAAGTAGGTCAAAAATGATTAATTGATGGATTCAAGTATGAAAATATTTTGAGCTTTTCGGTTATAGGGTAAGTCGACTAATAAATGGATGGCTAAGCTATTTCCCATGATCCTGAAGTTAGCAGGCTATTAAAAATTTTTTGATTTTTTTTTTCAACAAATAAATTACAAAAATAAAAAAAAAAAAATAAAAAAATGCACATGTAGAAAATTTAAAAAATTAGAGGTGCAGTTTTTTTTATAATTTATCGTTTTGAATAAATTTCAAAACTTATTAGACGTCGGCTAACTCCAGTGTCATTTTTTCTCATGATTTTTTTAAAAGAAATTATATAATAAAATATCTATAAATTTTGCAATTTTAAATCTAAAAATCGGTTGATCTTGTGAGTCAACCCCAAAATGTGTAATGCATGCATACATACATACACACGGACGGACGTCCATCCGGACATCGACAGAATAGCCTAGTATCTCAAAATGTCAAAATCTGATAAAAATTTGATTTTCGAAAATTGGATCGAAACCAATAACTTTTCTTTTTTTGAAAATTGTCAATTTTCATCGCGGCAATTTAAAAGAAAATATGAAAAACTTAGAAAAAAACAATATTCCTCATAAAAGAAATATCCCAGTAGTCACCATATTTGAATATTCAGATTAATTCTTATAAAAATTTTTTGTCAGAATCAATCAGAAATACGTTACTTTTTAAAAGAATTTGTAAAATATTCTCAGTGTTAATTTATCAAAAACCTCACCCAATTATCGAGGCTCATCCATTTATTGGTCGAGTTGTACGTATTGAAATTGATAACAATATTTGAAATTTTTTGGGCTGAATTACAGTTAAATATTTTACATTTAATATTCTTTTTTATTTTTTATTTGAAATACGTATGACAGCTTAATTAATTTATCATAAATAATTTTAGGAAACCTGGGAGGTGCTAAAAAAGAATCTTCGGAACATTGTGATGATAAGAAGAAAGAGCTGTAAAGATGAAGACAAATTACAATAGAAACTTTTTTTTTTAACAAATAAGTAAAGCTTGATCTATTTCAAATTTTCTAGTCGTCCGACCTGATCACTACGAGCCACGCTCAAGTTCGTAAACCTATGCCATAATTAATACATAGTAATACTATAAAAAGAAAAAGAAAAAAAAATAATAATAAAAAAACTAATAATGATAATAGATTAAGTTACATGTAACGGTGAGTTTAAATTGACGATTATTGTCTCGTACGGGACAATAATCAATTTTAACTCATAATTTTTTATAGTTAAATTAATAATCAGGTATTTAATTACGCAGTTTCAATCACTACGCTTTGATACTCGAGATATGGAAAAATACCACATGAAAAGTTGGGAAGTAATTGTGAAGCTTCCGGACAATTCCATAACTCGCCAAATGCTTTGTTGTTCGTTGTTGTGGCAAAAATTCGCACGCGACTTGGTAGAATCGTATTCTCATACAATGAAATTGAAAATTTGGTTAGTGGAATCTTTGTACAGTGTGACTAAAAAAAGAAAAAAACAAAATAACAGTATCTAAAATATATATATATATATATATATATATATATATATATATATATATATATAGATTAGTTTTAAGATAATCCAAAATGTCATAAGCAACAAATTAAATAACTTATCAAAGCTTTTAAATCAATACCTTTTAAATTTATATTTTTATATATTAATTCATAAATTTAATTTAAATAAAAATTTGTCTCATATTTTAACAATAAAATAAATAGGACTAGATTTTTAAATTGTTGACTTGATAAAAAAATAAAAAGAGATGCTAATAAATATAGATAATTAATAGACTTGTTATATAAATCATCTGTAGAGGATAAGTACATCATGATGTCATGACAATCGATTAGTTTAAATTGGGCATTGACGACTATTTAAATATGAATAAATATATAATGATACATAATTATTGAGGATTGATTTTTTAAGCTTATTGATAATTTTTCCATTCATTAAAATGATAGATCAATAAATTGCGTTAGGACTTTTTTTTTACCTGAGTGTAAGTAAGATAAAAAAGTTGATTGATATTTAAATTTAACCAGGGTAGAAGCTTCGCAGAAGTTGATCCAATTCTAGCCAAAGTATCGTGGGCAAGTTTAACGCCCATCGCGTCAGATAGTCTTGAGTTTAGAGTCAATTGAGGTATCTAATAATTTAGAGATTATGTTATTAATAAAATAAATATAATAAATAAACAAGTTCGATAATTTAAAGTAATAAGTGTTTTTAATGTATTTAAATAGTTTGTTAATTAATATTATTGTTATTTTACCATGAAACGAATGTGTTTATTATGAGATGAAAGTATCATATGTATCGGCTCTTGAAAAAGCGATTGATTTTGACAATTTATGTAGTCATCGTAATTTGTCTTTGTAAAATCATCATCAAGAAGTGCGAATGGAGAATCACGTGTTCCATTCCAATATTTTATTCCTGTTAATAAAGACAATTACGATGATTAATTATTATTATTATATACTTGAATTATCCTTAATTCTTTTTTTTTCATTAATTTTTTTCTTTCTTTAAAATCACTGTGTACTTATTTATAAATATTACACAACTTTTATTGTACATTTTATTGCTTAGTTAAGATTAATTAATTAATAAATATTTTATTTTACCATTTGAGCCGAAATAATTGGCTATTTCACGAGCTATGAGATTTCCAACGTTTGATAAAATTAAATAATCAAATGTTTGATCGTATTTTTTAATCGATGTCCAGTCAATTGCACCTAAAGGTACGAGAATTAAATTCAAACCATACAGTGTTTGAAATGATGATTGATAGGGCTTTGCAAAATATGTCCAGCTAGAAAATAATTTATTTTAATAGAATTTCATTGAAAGCAATTTTTATTTTCAATCTATAACAAAAATAAAAGCTTTGAAATTTTAATTTCTCAGGGAATGTATTAATTAATTAATATAATTTAAATATAAAGTACATTTTTACGAAATTATTTTAAGTTTTAGTGTTATTTTTATTATAAATTACAATTAGAATAAAAGAATTATTTTAATCTAAAAAAACTATCAACTTACAGTTGTTCTGGATTACTTGGTTTTATTTCTAGAGTATTGTACATTTCTCGCCTCGAATGCTTCATTAAAATTATTGTGTTATTGAAGTAATCATCAGTCATGATTAATTGTAAACTGTTATTGAAATAAGAAATATCTGGAATGGATATTTTTAATCCTTCTAATTTTTGAATCAATTCAGCACGACCTTCTTCGTTAGTCCACTCTAATTTTTCAAAATTTAATCTCAACGTTTCTTTTAATTCAATAAATATTTTTTGTATCTGACAATGAGTTAAATAAATTAATTTTAAATCATTTTTATAATTATTATTTTTGTTTTATTATTTTATTTACCATCGAACTCGTGTAATTAAGTTCATTTTCTGAGAACGAAGAAATGTATATATATGAAGTTTCTATAGGTAAATAATTCATAGCATTATTATAACAATAATTTTCTAAATCCTTAAATGATGTTGACTCTACTAACTGCAATAGTATTAATTGTTGTAAAATATAAATATATTAAATAAAATAAAAAATATATATAAATGATATATAGCAGGAATATAAACAAGACATTGAAAAAAACTAACTATTCATATAGCGACGTTTTGATTCTTTTTTGAATCTTCATCAGGCATTTATAAATATATATACATTGCAAAATATAATAAAGAACAAATACAATAAATAGTCGGAGAACTGGTGGCCTATTTGAATGAAGTGTTTGATTTACTTTGAAACTTTGCATGATAATACTTTTAAAATAAATAAATAATAAATGATATGTCTGGCTGGTCTTTTTTAGTACAGGAGATTTTCAAATAAATTTAATTAAGATGATATTAAAATTTCAGCTTGAATTAAACACTTCATTTTTATTATATAAGTCGACTAATTGAGTACGAGAAGAGATTATTTTATAGCGTGTTTATTTTTTAAAGGAATTCGGTTAAACTATCGACAGTCGTTTGGCTCGAAGTTCGAGTTTCTCGAAGTTGCGATGCGTAAAGGTGATATTAGACAAGATTACTTGTGTTTACCTAGAGTAATTACTAATTAGTAATATCTATGAACAATGGTTTTTAATTCATGGCATACGTGTTTGAAACTCGCTGCCACCAGGGTTAACAACTGTAGATGGTCTTGCTGAATTTTAAAATGCCTCTTTTGCACTCTTTCTTGAAAATGAAAATGAAGTAATTTACTGTATTCATTCATTTGTTAATTTAAAATCTTCATTTAAATTGTTTTCAATTAATTGCTGTACTGAATTTATAATTTATTTTTAAACAATTTAAAATTTTTTGTTTGTCATTAATATTCATTATTGTTGTACTGTATACTTTTAAAAAATGATGTATTACTTATTGATAGCCCGGCTCAAAATATCTAGCCTTAATCCAGCCTTACTGAGTAAAAAAAGCATTTTGAGCCTCAAATGATGTTCAAAAAGCCTGAATGAGCTTCAAATGATGCTCAAAGATCCTCAATAAGCCTCGTTGAGCCTCGACTGAACCTAGTCTCGACTATGTAATTAAAATTCGATTATTATTTGAGACTCATTGAGGCTTTTTGAACATCATTTGAAGTTCAAAATGCTTTTTTTACTCAGTGAGGCTGGATCGAGGCTAGATATTTTGACCCGGGAGCCTTGAGAGAGCTTTGGCTCTAAAGTAAAATAAATATGTTTATCTATCTATATAAAAATACAACTTTGGGGTAATTTGGTTCTATATTTACACTTCCAAAAGTGTCTGGCTTTCCATTTCTATCTTCAAAATTTACTTAAATTTCATTTAATTTTACGCTGATCATGAATCAAACAATTTTTCTAACATATATTTTTTTGCAAATTTGCGTTATGTGCAGTATCTCTTGTACAAGAAAAACCGATCAGATATATGATTTATCATTTATCTTCCGTAAATTCGCCTTGTTTTAGACTTAAATGGCTTACTTAGTCACGATTTAACACGACCAAATCTAAATCAAGTTTTATTTTTGACCTGGGTGATGAAGATTCAATGAAAGAATCGAAATGTCGCTAAATCAATTAGTGTTTTAAATGTATTGTCCATGTCCCTGCTATATATCATTTATTAATTGTAATGGATGCGAAGAAACAAAATAATAAAATATGTATATATATTTACCTCAATGTATAAATTTCTTGCGTAAAGTCCAAGAAGTGCATTATTTAATTCACGTAAATGAGTTTTACCAAAGTTTTCCAAAGTATTTAAAGCATTAAAAATATTATTTTTAAAATATATTTGTAATTCATCGTGAGGTTCAAATGTCATTCCAGTGATAATTGATATTAATTTTGTCCAATTTAACTAATTAATAATTGTTAATTATTTAAAATAATAAATTTATTATATAATTAAAATAGTGATAATTATATACTCACTAATTTTGAGTGATCTTCCAAATCACTAAGAGTTATTATGCCGTAATCTTTAGATTCATAAGCTGCACGAATTTCACTATCTGGTGGATAATTCTAGAGTAAATAAATAAATACATAGTGGAATAAATATTTTTAATATTAAATTAGATATTATAAAATGTTTGATAGTTAAATTTATGATAATTTGTTACCGAAAATAAGGCTTTGATTACTTGATAATTTATATCAATAACTATTTCATTAATGTATTCAGTAATATTATCTAAACTATAAAATTCTTCAAAAATATCAAATTCTTTTAGTGCTTTAGTGACAGAATTATGTAATTTTCTTGTATTATTCTGTAAAAAAAGAGTTTTAAATAAAAATATTAATAGAATAAATTAATTGTAATTATTTTTTTATTTCAATTCTATAATTACTTTGCAGGATTTGTAATTGCTATAGAGTTCTTCTAAATCTATTTCTCCTGTTAAATCATCAATGTCTTCAACACAAGATGTATAATTCAAATATTTAGATAAATTATCTGGTGGTCGTAGACTTAAAATAAATTTTTTAGGATTCATTTCATTTACATCTGGTACAATATCAAAAAGTATTGGGCTAAAAAAGAAAATTGATTAATAAGTTCGTTTAAAAATTATATAATTATGTTTTATTAGGGTGTTAAAAAAAAAAATAAAAAACAAATTTGTTTTTTCTCAGAAAAAGGTTCAAAAATTTCATTTAGATATAAAAATACACTTGTCAAAATTAGAGCTTTTAACATTAAGAGATTCAGCGTCGCACTTTTCTATTTTCCATATAAATAACATGGAAATAATTTTTTTTGCATCTTCTGATTTTTATAAATAGGTAACAATGCATCGTAGGAAAAAAGTGCAGACATAATTTTGTAGGGAATTTAATGTTCTACAAAGAAAGTCATCATTTTTTTTGATAAATCCATCTGTTCAAAAGTTACTTGAACTTGAAGTCAAATTTATATTAAATTTTGAGATCTTTTTCCTTTTCCGGTGAAACTATCAGACTTATTACAAAATGTAATGGGATCTTTTCTGTATATAATTTTATTTCTCAGAAAATATCTCATAAAATTTTTCAAAATTCCATATGTTTTCTAATTATTTTCATTTTAATGTCAAGCTCTTAAAAAAAATAGTGTTCTGAACGGTTTTATGAACTTGACATTAAAAAATGATAAGAGACTTCTTTGTAGAGCATTCGATTCCTTACAAAATTATGTCTGCAGTTTTTTCCTACGACACATCGATACCTAGTTATAAAAATCAGAAGATGAAAATAAAATTATTTCTATGTTATTATTATCGAAAATAGAAAAGTGCGATGCGGAACCTTTTAATGTTAATATTAAGAGCTTTACTTTTTACAGGCGTATTTTTATATCTAAATGAAACTTTTGAACCTGTTTCCGAGAAACAAAATAATTGGTTTTTTTTTTTTTTTAACACCCTAATGTTTATAAATGGAAACCTTATCGTGTCCGAACAATTATTTTAAGTGTAATTCAAATCGCAGGGAGGACAAAGAAAACATTAGAATTTGAATATTTATTTTTTTTATTTAAAATGTTTAAAATTATAAAACTGTTCAGTATGTGCTTATAGTTGCTGATGAAGTCACAATAAAAATGTCAAGAGGTCCAATATTTATCACTATTTAAATTCTAATGCTTTTTTTGTCCTTCTCCCTTCGATTTTAATTAATTTATAAAAAAATGTTATTTACTTATTGTGCAGAATCATATTGGCAATTAATTGAGTTAAATGAAAATTATTTTCCCAATTTGATGCAGTATAAAATTTTCCAATTTTACTTAAAACGTTTTTAGCTATTTAGAATAATCAAAGTAATAATTATTTTGTTAGACAGTAATTATCAAAAATAAATTATTAAACAATTAAATAAAAAAAAACCTTGAACAATTCTTTCATTTTTAGTAGAATAGTCATCGTATCTCATACAGCTGTCAACATATTTTGTAAAAGATAAATATTCTGGATGATGATTAAATTTCTTAATCGAATCTAAAATCCAAAATCATTTTAATTAATATTTACAATCTAATAAAAACAATTAATATTGTAATAATAAAATAATGAAAGTACTTTTTATTCTTTCCAACACTTGCATAGACAAGTCGACGTTACTAATTTGAGGATCTGATTCCATGCCACCGCAAGCGTATTCGTAAAAGTCATCGCAAGGATTCGCTGAATGATTCATATAAGATAAAATTTTACTTGACAATTGTTTACATTGTCCTGACATACAAACAGGACTTTCTTGTTCTTCATCTGACAATTCAGTGATAGTTTTTTCTGAAGATATAATTTTATTTTCCAGCAAACTATTTTTAGTTGTATAAACTATTGTATCATTTGGATTAGCCGTTGAAATTTTAATTGATTCTGCTGCATCTTCATCGAAAGCTTCATTTGTAATTGATGGACCTAGTGTACTTGTAGCAGTGCCCTTATTTTCATCCCCCTCAAATGTGGTTTTTAATTCTTCTGTATACGTACTTCCAAAATAAAAGTAAACCATTTTTTTTATTGTACTATATCCTTCTGATGGTGATGGTGTTACAGTAGTGTCATCACTTACAGTTTCTTCTGTTCCCCCAGATTCTGTATAATCTTCACTCGTATTAATTATAGACTCAGTAGAAGAATTATTATTAGATACTGACGAATCCTCATAAGATACTGATGAAGATATTTCAATATCACCAGAAGAACTAGTCTCTAACAATTCTACTGGAGAAAGTGATGAAAAACTAGTAAAATTATCATTAGATTCTGACGAAGACGTTCCAATATCACCAGAAGAACTAGTCTCTAATAATTCTACTGGAGAAGGTGTTGAAAAACTAGTAAAATTATCATTAGATTCTGACGAAGACGTTCCAATATCACCAGAAGAACTAGTCTCTAATATTTCTATTGGAGAAGGTGTTGAAAAACCAATAAAATTATTAGACAGTGATGAAGACGTTTCAATACCAGCAGACGTATTAGTATTTAATAAGTTTGAAGTAGTAGATGAAAATTCAGTTTTTCTAATACTCGTAGCATTATCTTCTATGTATTCATTTTTTTCAAAACCTTCAGATACTTCAGCTATCACTGAAAACATTGTGGTATTTTCTAATATTTCTTCTAGTCGTTCAAATTTATCAGATTTATTATTTTTATAAAAATCATTATCACTTACATATTCTTCACTATTCTGTTAATAAAATAATTTTTAAATTACAATAACTTATAAAAAAAAAAAAAAAAAAAACAAATATTAATCTTACATAGTTATCATCTTCACTGACTGCATTGTTATAATTATTATTTAAACTATTTTTTTTCCAAGGCCAAGTTGCCAAAATAATAATAACACACATCATAATAAATAAAACCATTGTAATAACACAATTTCTGTAAGATTGATCATTATTTTGAGCTGTATTAGGTTTTTGTGTCACTTGATACGATCCCGATGGCATTTTTTTTATACAAAGTAATACTAGGTCGGGTAAAAAGTGAAATTTAAAATGCAAATAGAAATAAGTTTTGCAATAAAAGTGTATGATAACAAGTAATAGTGAACTAAATATTATTGTGGAACGAAAAAAACGGGTATTTAGCATTTCAAGGTGGATGTGGTTTAGATAGCGGCTTCCTTGGCGATACTAGAATATTATCGAAAAATTATCATTATAATTGCATATAATCATTACGAAGAAAATTAATAGCTTGTGTTAAAAAAAAAACACTATATTTTTTTTATAAGTTAATATAATATATGTATATATGTATTAATATTTACAGTAAAATTATCACAGATATATGTAATCTAAAAAATGTTGCTATTGTAAAATGCATCGTACACGCACATTGCACATTTAATGGCGATAACTATCTTAACTACAACCAAAAAAAAAATCTATGATAACGTAAAAAAAATCTAGTATATTTTTTAAAAATGTTTTGTTTCAAAATTTGTTATTAATTGATACAAGTGGACTCTTGCATTGATTGGAAATCCATTTCACTGTTCATGTCTTCTTCTTCTTCTTCATATTCCTCTTCTTGTTCTTTAATTTCTACTTCTTCTTCTTCATCTGATGAATCAGATTTTATAAAAGTATCAATAGCATTTATATCTTGTGATACGTTTAAATTTTCTATCAAACTTTTTTTATCTTGTAAGTCTTCCAAGTTATCGAGCATCAAAAGATCTGATGATACCTGTACCTTAAAAATAAATTAAATTAATATTTATGTTCACATTCAATTACTTTAGTTTAATATTTTTTGTATATATATTTAGCCCAGAAAATATTAAGATACTATTCTACGTTTGAATTTGAGTTATTAAAAATAAAAATTATTTTGGGGCCTCGTTATCGCTGATAAATAAAAAAGCCATGAAATTTAAATTAAATCGACGTTGATGAGATTATAGTATAAATTATTTTATTTTATTTAAATTCAATGAATCAGTTGTTTTATATTTATAAACATACCATTCGCTTATCAACTTCATCAGTTTTTAATTTCTCTTTATCAGCGAACCCAGCAACTGTAGATTTTGTTACCATTTGTCGCTTGGGTGTTGGTTTTCGTGGCTTGAATGTACCAGAGGCTTTTCTTGGTAATTGTGAGCTCATATATTTCTTTGTTTCAACAGTTTGATTACAATTGTGTGTATTCAATTGATCTTTATTCTTGAATGTCTAATGAAAAAAAAAAAAAATAAAATAAAATAAAAATGAAATTAATACTCATAACCATTTTTAATAAACGACAATTAAAAAGTATCAAATTTAATTAAATAAAATTAGCAAAAAAAAAATTTACCTCTGAACAAATATCACACTTGAAAGTATGTTTACTCATCTCGTGATGCTTTGTAGCTTGAGCACGATTAAAATCACGATTACACTGAATACAAGTGAATCGTTTTATATTACTGTGAGTAAGAAGATGTCTTTTTAGTTTATCTGGTCGTGAAAATTCACTCATACAACCAAGATAACCGCGAAAAGGACATTTCAATCTTTTAGTAAGGTCATGAATTAACATATGACGACCAAGTCGATCTTTACGTTTAAATCTAGCAGGACATTGTGGACAAATAAACGGAGTTTCTTCACTATGAATTAATTTATGATTGGCAAGATACTGCTCTGTTTTAAAAGCTTTACCACAATCTTCACATGCAAATTTAGCAGACGACACATGAGTCTTTAAATGTCGACGTAAAAATCTTTCAATAAGAAAACTTTTACCACAATGTGGACACGCATAATCATGTGTCGTAGTTTCAGTATGATGTTGAAGTGCTTCGAGATTTGAAAATGATGATTTACAAACAGTACAACAGTAATATTTTTCAGTTGTTTTTTGTTTTTGGACGGAGTGAACATACTGATGAAGACCAAGATCAGACAGTGTATTAAATATTTCACCGCACACATGACAGCGATATTCTGAGCGTTTATGACTTCTCGTGTGCTCTAGAAAATCATCTAAATCGGCAAACATCATACTACAGCTATTCTGTACGCATTTATATACTTTCAATGTCATATGTGATACTATCAAATGACCTTTCAATGCTTTGTACGAATCAAATATCTCTTTACAAAATTGACAATGATAGGTGCGATCAATACTTCCATCAGGTGGTGCCTTAAAATAAATAAATTATTTAAAATTACAAAAGCCAACAAATATATTTACTCAAAATTTAAATATTAACTTTATGTTAAATAACTACCTCTGGAGGTAATGAATGTATGGCCGTACCAGGCCATACTTTGTGCGATGACATATGTTTTTTAACATTTGACTTTTGTGCAAACGCACGTCCGCAAACAACACACTGATATGGTTTCTCACCTGTATGAGAACGCTCATGTTGTTGCCAATAAAATTTTTTAGCAAATTGTTTGTGGCAATAATTACACTTGTACTATAATAAATATTTTATTTAATTTATTAAATAATGATACTTATATCATTGAAATATAATTTGTGTAAACAATACCTTTAAATTTAATGGTGGACTCGTATTATTTTCTTGTGTTTCTAAACCCTCTACAATATCATTCATTATATTATTATCAATTGGCACAATTTCATTAGAAGAAGATACATCATAAGTAACATTATCTTGTGATGTATCACTTGTACGTGGCTGATGCACATCATCAGTGTCATCTTTCAGCAAATTATCATCAGATATTAATGACGGTGTTGTAAAATTTTCAAGATTTTCAGTGTTTAAAATAATTGGTACACCAAATTCAGTATCTGCTGTCAGATAACTTGAATTTTCTTGATCCATGCTATAAATAGTAAATAATTCATATATTTATGGGAGATATTAGGCATGATTACTTAAGAATTCTAAAAATGTAGATCAACAATATATGAAAACTTGTTTTTAATTCATGGAATGCATATATGGAGTTCTTTAGTGCCAGAACTAACGACAGGACAAACCTTTAAAGAATTTAGGATTGCTTGTTTTGATCATATTTTGAATATTAATAATCTATATTATTAAGAGAATAAGGAAAATTTTTTTTCCGCTATATTTATATGATAGAATTGGTTAATGTTATTAAATTTGGGACCGTTAGAAAGATCTTGACTTGAATTTGTGCCTTTTCATAATTTAAATTATTTCTTATTGCCAAGTATTGAGATGAAGCGATTTATTTATATCATTCGAGTTACATTTAAATTATGCGGGAAAAAAAGACGGTTGTATTTATTTTCTTTAAATAAATTAATATTTTAATTATTCTGTCACTAAATATGACTGATGTCACTGAATATATAGCTACAATATTTATATCGCGTTACTAATTCCAAAATGACATACTTTTATACTCCGTTTTGGTTTTAGGGAGCTTCTCAAAGCCAAAAGAGCGTACACAGAAAAAAGGATTCATTGACACAAAAAATCTTTACTCCCCTAAAGAAAATTTTTACATACCCCAAGAAATTTTTTGCATTGTGAATTGAAAACAAAAATTTATTTAGAACTAGAATAAATTACTTGGTGCAAGAAATTATTTTTTGTTAAAAAAAATTTTTTTCGCTCCAAGAAAATGTTTTGGTGCAAGTGAAAATTTTTAGCGGTAAGAAATCCGTTTTTTTTCTGTGAATTTCATAAATTTAGTAGTGATACTTGGCCAGTCACATAATGACTGCAAGTTGCTCATTAATTAATTAATCTTTTTGTTAAAAACTGTAAAACATACATGTATATTTATGTTCTTGAAGATCAGAACGTTTTTCGCGCAACGAACAAAAAAAATTAGAAAGTAAAAGATCTACTGAATGACTAGATTTCTGAAATATATCGCATATAATCGCTAGTATGTCAGCCAAAAATCTTAGACTGCCTCCCAAACCCGAAACTATTCTTTAAACAGTTGAATTACATGACTTTTTGTTCATTTTTTTTGCGCGAAAAACGTTCCGATCTTCAGGTACATGTAAATATTTTATAAGATTTTTTGTATTTTTTGATGGTCCTCAGGGAGCTACGGCTTTAGGATCAAATAAATATATTTATCTATCTATCTATGGTAAAAAATAATTTATTAAAATTATTTTACCTGAATAACATATCAGATTCTTCAAGAATTATCGGCTCGGTAAGTTGATTAGTTTGTATAAATGTTTCTGTAGGATTGTACTGTGTGGTAGGATCTTGACATGGACCCTCATCATGAACTTGTACTTGACTATTATCACTTATTAAATACTGACTTAAATCAACAGTCTGTTCTTGTTTTTTCAGATGCGATCTTTTGTGCAATAAAAACATATGCAATGATGTGTATTGACATTTGCATTTACCGCATTGGAAAATGTCTTCTTCATCTTGATCTATCGCTAAAGAAAATATAAATAAATAATAATTATAAATTAACTAAATACAATAAGTAAAGAATTTGAATTTAAATAATACCTGATTGTTCGATATCTGGCAAAAGATTTTGTGATTCAAGTAATGATTGTACTGTAGAACTATCTAAAGAAACGCCTAAAAATAAATATTTATTTCATTAATTTTATGATTAATTAAATTATAATATTTTTATTTAATTAAATAAAAGTTGAATAAGTGATAATAAGTATATATTAAAGTATGTGGAAATGTACTAAAGTATGTAGAGTAAACTAACCCTATTATCATTATACATATTAGAATTTACCTGATAGAGCGTCAAAAATAGACTGTGCCATTTTAATGGTTTATTTGTTTTAATTAAAAATAACTAAGCATAATAATTGATTGTTTGTTATTATTAATAATATATTATACCCTTATAATTAGTAAAAAGTAAATTTTATTGCTTAAAAACATTAGCCAACATTTTTACTTGTCAATGTTTTCACATACTGCTACTACGCGCTTCAACTTGTTCTATACCGGGTTACAATAAAGCCTCATTTACAAATAACATATGTGTGCTATAATCATATCATGATCTCATATGACTAAGGACCAGATTATCAAATCGAGATATTTATTATTTAAATGATCCTGAAGTGAGCAGACAATTAACAATTGTCTGATTTTTTTTTCAAGAAATCAATTACAAAAAAAAAAAAAAAAAAAAAAAAAAAAAAAAAAAAAAAACGCACATGTAGAAAATTGCAAAAGCTACAAGTCTAATTTTTTAAAATATTTTCTTTTACGATTGTGAATGTAGCAGACATCAGACAAATTTAAAATTATAAATAAATAGAGTAAATAATTTAAAAAATAGTATTTATAAAAAACGCACTTATTAATTTAATAATTTTTTAATCGCGCATTTTTTTTCTAATTTTATTTTATTAATAATTTACTCTATTTATTCATAATTTTAAATTTGTCTGATGTCTGCTATGTTCACACTCATTTTTTTTATAATCTATTATTTTTAAAAAAATTCAAAAATTATTGGACGTTGGCTAACTTTTATCATTTATTTAAGTCAAGTTTAACTGCCAATATGAGCAAAAAGTAATTAATGAATTGAAATTGCTTATTGATAAATACACTTTAAACTCGTAAATTTAATTTCAGAAATGTGTGTTCAAGTATGTTTTAAAAATAATAACCTAGATTTTAAAAAATAACTGAAAACCAATTGATTCTGCTGGCAAACCCCGAAACTTCTCACTGTTTTTGAGCTCTTTGAACTATTTTTCTTATCTGTTAATTAAATAATGTTGATATTTATAAAAAGTTTGGAAAAATTTTAATATTTCAATAACTGGCTACTTCATTAAAAGTTGCTGCAGCCTATAAAAATAGTATATTACATACCTAGGGAGGAAAGTAGGACGTCCCAATTCGCGTATTTACCACTCTCAAGAAAAAAGATTTAATCTATGCTAAGTGTATATCTATGTACTAGCCCTGTCTAAAAATATTAATTAAAAAGAATTAAAAATAATGAAATTCGAATTCTTTCCAATAATTTCAATTCTTTTGTTTGTATATATAAATACACAGTTTGCATGGAGCGACCGCTCCTCAATTCTTTTCAATCAGTATGTTCAACCAGGGAGTGAATTCAAATTGTTTCTAATCATTTTAAATTGTTTGGAATCATTTCAAATAATTTTTCCTTAATCAGGGAGGCAGGCAATATCATACAAGGGTCGGAATGTCCTACTTACCTTCCTAGGTGTGTAATATACTATAAATAACAACATTTGTCTAAAAACTCGTGTCGCGCAGAGAGAGACACGGTCATTCTTTCTCGCGCATTAAACAAAGACACTATATGACAGATGCACCTACTACGTCGACAGAGACAAGAGTAGCCAGAGAGAGATAAAACATTTTTACTTGACATGTTTTGAATTTCAGTGTAAATATAACCTCACTCATACCACGTGGAAAAAGATCAAACTAACGAAAGTACAATTGCAACTCAAAATATGAAGAAGTGTTTTTTGTGTGGTAAAAAAGATGTGCGGGATTTTAATGAGAAAAAATTTAAAGATTGTTATATTAAAATTTTATTTCGTAAAAAAAAAAATTTCAAGTATGGTAGTATAGAGTTTAATGCTGAGTTAGCCAATGTGTTTGGTTATCACTATCAGTGTTTCAATAAAGTAATAGTTCTGAAATCAAAGTACAAAGATGATTTTGATGACTTTTTTAAATCACAAGCAGTAAGCAAAATCTTGATTTTTATATTTAATTAAAATAAAAAATTACTATTTTATCTTAGCTGAAAAAAATTAATATTGGTAGATACCAAAATTTTTAACATCTCACGATGATCATGATCCACTTGCAATTTCTATAAAAATTGATGCTGATGCAACAAACCAACAGCTCCCAGACGCTTCACATTCTACTGCTGCAGATATAACTTTTACAGAGGTATGTAAAATAGCTGATTTCTATAATTTCTAATTTTTGTTTTAACCTGAAAGATTTGATAATCTAATAACCTTTTTGATTTTTAATAACCGTAATTATCACACATTCATAAAGAATTAAAAATCAAATTTCATATCTTAAAGCTTTTTAGTATTATTTTAAATACAAAAGTTCTTTACAACATTTTCTGTTGAGATTACTGTCACCTACTTAAATTTAAACAATAAAATATTTGTTGCAGGCTCAACCTTGTACAGCGTCTCTAGATTCAAAAAATGATACTCAGAGTTTAGCGTCTGTGACCATTTCACCAATCGCGATTGAAGAGTTAAGATCCTATGAAAATCAAATAAAAATTGAAGAAACGACTAATGAAACATTTGAGAAAACGCTTTCATCTGTATCAACTAAAAATACAGCCTGTATTTTTTGTGGACAAAAAACCAAACGAGTTGGCAAGAAAACAATAAACGTGAAATTTTCACAGGCTCAGTCAACTATTGATACCATCTCCAGAGCAGCTAAAGCATTCGATGATATTCACTTGCTGTCAAAACTGGCTAACCAGAAGGCAGTACCTTATCATGGAACTTGTTTTTCTACTTATTATGTCCGATTCAAGCGCCAGACAACGGACCGTGTTGATGATAGTTACTGGCATAACAATAGAGATATCCATAAACGGGCATTTAATGCACTTGGGACCTTTATTGAGAAAGAAGTGATCGAAAAGAAGAAAATATTTTACTTGACACAATTGTTGTCCCGGTACAAAGCTTTGCTATTAGAGTTTGGAGGAGAGAAAGTATGTCTAGCTGACTTTGAAGCCTATAGAGCTGAAAACTTAGAAAGAAAAATTTTAACAGTTTTTGGAGATCGACTAATTATTGAAGCGTCTACTGGTCCCTTGCGAAAAAAAATTGTATATGCAGACGATATCGATGTTTCCATGCTGGACAGTGAAACAGTAATGTCAGAAATTAAAAATCATAAAAAGTTTGAGGATGTAGCTTATGATTTGCGAAATTGTGTAAAAACACATAAAAGGAGAAGGCTATCGGAAAATTTAATCGTGAATGGTGTTATTAAAAGCGAATTTGACATTCCGAAAGAACTTTATGATTTTATGAGTAATTTAGTCGAAGGACCGGATGTAAATAGTAAAAATCCTGATGGAAATTCAGATAAAATTGAATCGTTGTGTAATGACATCATTAATGCTATTACTTAAGATAAAACGAAACCGTCAAAACATCTAACTAATGTATTCGCTATAAAACCTTAAACTAATTCTCGTAACGTTCTTACCATCTAAAACAGATATGGTCATACAGTTATTTATAATTTAGCCGAAAAATTAGAAACCAAAATGATGTATGCATCAATATTAATTTAGGAGCGTTTCATATACAAATGACATCTTTTAAAACTGTTGGAGAATATTTGAGTTCAAAGGGATAGTTTACATTCTAGTTCAGACCAAAATGGTAGCTGTGGGTTAAATGAATAATTTTTTAGATATTAAACATTTCAATCGCTGCAAACTTCTTCATCCTCATAGTCAGCCGCTTGCACAATAATATTTAAAAAAAATTATAAATTTTGATTCGACACCATATTCCACCATCTTGGAAGTCGTTAAAACAGAAGATATTGCGAACAATCTTAAACAAATGAATATGACATTAATAAAAATATTTTTGAAATACATACAAACGACTTAATTTCTTAATATGCATTTTTTCATTTATTTTTTTTAATAGTCTATAAATTGTTAATAAAAGCTAATTAATTGCTTGCTAATAAACGTCTGCTATATTCAATGCTTCAAGTCCTGATTAAGAAAAATGATTTGAAATGATTCAAAACAATTTAAAATGATTTAAAATAATTTGAATTGACTATTACATAGTTATACTATAATATATAGATATTAATATATATAATATATAAATACTATACTAATATGTAGATATACTATAATAATAACAGATATACACTTAGCATGGATTAAATCATTTTTCTTAATACGGGAGTTTAGATTCAAACTTACGTAATTTTTTGTTTTAAAATTATTGTTGTCATAAGTAATCATCTTTTTTTCATTGCTAAAAAAAAAATTAAATTATTCTGAAAAAAAATTAAACATAAATAATTTTATTTACAGATTATTTAAATTACAGGCAATTTTTTATACAAATAGTAATTCAATTTTTAAAAAATTGTAATTAAAAATTTCAACTCTACTATTTTTATATAAGGTTAAAACCCTATTATTGATAAAGTACCATAATTGTTTCAATTATATGGTTTTGCTATTTTTTAAACGTGTTAATTAATTATTTAAGTATTTACTTAACTATCAACTGAAATTAATTTATTTTAAATTGACTAAAATTTTTTTATAGAAATCATGCCAACTATTTAAATAAATTTATAATATTAATAATTCAAAAAAGTCATCAACTTGAATTAAGTATAAAAAATCAAAGAGTTTGAATGTATCTGACAATTGGAAATTTTTGAATAAATCAATATAATAAAAATTTAAAAATATATTTAGATAATTGAAATATCAGTACGCGCATTTTTTTCGATTTCATTATTTTAATTTATTTATTTAAAATTTATAAATGGCCGCATGTCTGCTGCATTACACCCATAAAGATAATATATGACTAACTTCAGACTTGTTGGACGGTATAAATAAGAATTCGAAAGTAAAACTCCACTTGATCATTCGAACCTCACTTTTCGCCGGGTTCATCTGCTTTAATTTTTTTCTTTACTTATCAGTTAATTTTTGTCAAAAAACAATTGATAAAGATGCCTGGCAAACCAGATTACAAAGTTGGTAAGTTAATAATGTATTTTTAATAAAAGTAAATTTATTTTATTATACACATTTTCTAAAATAACATTCTGTAAATTTATTTATTTTTCCACGTGGTGATGGACCGGTTTATCTTAACAATTTTATTCCCCGTTATCAATAATAATGGTCTTTGTTCATATATTAATTTAATATAAATTTTATATTTAAGAAACATTGATAAGATGACATATTAAAATGGCATAAAACTGTTTTTTAACAATATATATTTACATAGTATGAAATACATACATTTAGTGTTAGACAAAATAAATTTAATAATTTACTTTGAGTTGATCGAACAGAGTAAAATTTGAAATTTTTATAAAAAAGTAAAAAAAAAAAATATGACACTGAAGTTAGCCGACGTTTAATAATTTTTGGATTTTTTTCAAAATGATAAATAATTTTAGAAAATATTTTTAAAAATTCCACCTATAGTTTATTGAATTTTCTACAAGTGCAAATTTTTAGTTTTTTTTTTCTTGTATTTGATTTGTTGGAACAAAAATCTGAAAATTATTAATCATCTGTTAACTTTTGAATCATGAAAAAAATAAATCCATTTGTTTAAAATCAGACCTAGATAAATAACAATAAAGAAATCAACGTACAGAGAAGCCTGTAAATAATTATCGAAGGCAATGACTTATGAAAAATATTACAGAAAATTTACATGAGTAAAGTTAGCGGACATCTGACAATTTTTAAAACTTTGAAATAATAAATTAAAATGTTTATAAAATAAAAATAAAAAAATGCATCTTTAAACAATTCAAAAATCAGTACACGCATTTTTTCTTAATTTTATTATTTTAATTTTTTTATATGTAATTGAAAAATTGTCGTATGTCTGCTACATTTATATTCATGAAATTTATCACAACATTAATGAAAGTTATAATGAAATATTATTATAAATTTTTATAAATATATCTATATTTAAATACTGCATTTAACATAATCTAACTTGATGTTATTGCACTTAATAAATATGTAACATTGTTACAAATAAACATCAGAACTGGGTTAAAAACATGTATAATTTTTTTTTAGCTGATATTTCCTTAGCAGAATGGGGGAGAAAAGAGATAACAATGGCAGAAAATGAGATGCCAGGATTGATGGCATTACGTAAAAAATATGGACCGAAAAAAATTTTAAAAGGAGCAAGAATAGCTGGTTGTCTTCATATGACTGTACAAACAGCCGTACTTATTGAAACTCTAGTTGAACTTGGAGCAGAGGTAAAAATTACCATATTTACAATACCCACTTTTTTTTTTTTTACTGTCTTCATTTTTATTTATCTTCGTTTCAACTAAAAATTTAGTAGTTCAAGATAAAACGGGTTATCTATTGACCTTAGGAATTATTTTGTAATATGTGTTAGTCATTACTTATGAGCACTACATTAATATTAATTGATTTATTTGTTTTATGTTATTTTATTTTTTTTTTTTTTTTGAGGTCCAATGGTCATCTTGTAACATATTCAGTACTCAAGATCATGCTGCTGCGGCTATTGCTAAAACGGGAGTACCAGTTTACGCATGGAAAGGAGAAACTGAAGAAGAATACACCTGGTGCATTGAACAGACACTTGTTTTTAAAAATGGACAACCACTTAATTTGATACTTGATGATGGAGGTGATCTTACAAATCTTGTTCACGACAAATATCCTCAGTATTTAGAAAATTGTCGTGGTGTATCTGAAGAAACAACTACTGGAGTTCATAATTTATATAAAATGGTTAAAAATGGCACTCTAAAAGTACCAGCAATTAATGTCAATGACTCCGTCACAAAGGTATATTTAATGATAATTTAGGTGATTGTTTACAATCAAGGCTCTACACATATTTCAAAATTCCAAGTGCTCACACTAAATATTCATAAATAAACTTTTTTCACGTGTTTGGTTACACGGTGGATGAAATTTTCTTGTAATTTCATGTATTTTTGTTTTTAAAACATGATACTTATCCGGGATTTGCACCTCAAGGGTTAAAAATTGATGAAAATAACATGAAATCTTATAAAATTAATTAAATCTTATAAATTTTCCAAAATCAATTTTTAAACATGTAATTATAATTTTTATATAATACTGTAAGATAGACGGTAGAGTTTCAAAAGTCTAAGAGCTACGATTATTTTGGAGCTTTTGTAATACTTGAAAATCGGCATGTTACTGTTATTTTATCACTTTTAACGGTGTATACAAACTCACCTAACATTGAGATGCAAGTAATTTGGACGGTATCCGCTTTCCTCCACTAGCATAGTGTTGAACGAAGCCCGCTACACGGTTTTAGTTCAGTCCGTACAAGCATGAAGCGTTGTCCAAGGCATGAGTACGTCAGCATAGCCTTGCTGATGAGTCCGTTAATGTACTCAGGACGAAACTATTATTTTTGATGGCACATGTAAGTTAAATTTAGTGGTTGATTTATGAGTCGAAGCATATAAAAATAAGGAAGTCTAGTCAATTAGTGCATTGTGGTACCGAACTAAAAAAATTTCAAAGATAATCTCGAAGTTATGCATTTTTCTACCTTTTGTATAAACATATATATTATTGATGCTTCTATAATACCTCATGAAACAAATATATCTTCAACCCACCGACGAATAGTTGCTCTTGAAATTGGTTTCAAAGCAATTTGTCTAAATTTGGATTTTTGCTTGTTTTCAACAGGTGGAGTCGTGATTGTAAACTATAACAATGTTAAATTTAAATACAATTTTAAAATAATTAATATTGATAATGAATTTTTTATTTTTATAGAGTAAATTTGATAATCTTTATGGATGCCGTGAGTCATTAATTGATGGAATAAAACGTGCAACGGATGTAATGATTGCTGGGAAAGTATGTGTTGTAGCTGGATACGGTGATGTTGGTAAAGGATGCGCTCAAAGTCTTCGTGCTCTTGGTGGACGAGTTATCATCACTGAAATAGATCCAATAAATGCTCTACAAGCAGCTATGGAAGGCTACGAAGTAACGACGATGGAAGAGGCTGCTCCAAAAGGACAAATTTTTGTTACGACCACTGGCTGTAAAGATATTATTGGAGGTCATCACTTTGAACTTATGCGCGATGATGCAATTGTCTGTAACATTGGCCACTTTGACTGTGAAATTCAAGTTTCGTGGTTAGACAAAAATGCTAAAGAAAAAATAAATATTAAACCACAAGTTGATAGATATACTTTGAGTAATGGAAGACATGTTATTGTTCTGGCTGAAGGGCGTCTTGTTAATTTGGGGTGTGCTACTGGACATTCAAGTTTTGTAATGAGCACTTCGTTTACTAATCAAGTACTTGCACAAATTGAACTATGGACTAAATTTGATTCTTACACTATTGATGTTCATATGCTTCCTAAAAAGGTTAAATTACAATCCATTACTTATTTTAATTATTAATTTCGTAAATAAATTGTGTAATTTTTTTTTTTTTCAGTTGGATGAAGAGGTAGCTGCTTTACATTTGGACCATCTTGGTGTTAAATTAACAAAATTAACTCCTGATCAAGCTAAATACTTGGATATTCCAGTCAATGGGCCATTTAAACCCGATCATTACAGATATTAAAGACTTTCTTATCAGAAATAAAAAATTTACTATCAAAATTTTTGTCATATTATTCTTAGAAATTACACATGTACTCAGGGTAAATTAAAAAAAAAAAAATTTATTACAATTTTTTTATGAAAATTAATTTTCACGTACGAAATTACAGTTCTAAATAATTTTCAGTTGTAGTAAAATATTTTCCGTTTGAATAAAAACAATAAAAGTAAATTTAAATATTTTTATACCAATTTATAACTAATGAAAAAAAATTTACTGACAAAAATTTTTATTAACAAATAAAAATTAAAAAACAAAAAAAAAATACATTTATTATTGAATCGGCGAAAAATTGAATAACTTTCGCTTTTTTCTTTCTCTTTCGTATTTAAGTGGTTGAACAATACTATTGAACAATTACATATATAATTAGGTGCTGTCTCATCGTTAGTTCTCCCATAAAATAGTATATTTTACACCTCGGGCAGGAAAGTAAGAAAAGCCTCAGATCACATGTTTGTTGACCTCGGCTTCGCCTCGGCCAACAATTACATGAGATCTGAGGCTTTTTTATTTACTGCCCAAGGTGTCAATACTATTTTTCTCTTCGACGGAAGCGGAAAGCGTCAACTTCGTTTCACACAGCGGGAAAAAAGTTGACGCTTTTCGCCCGGAGGGGAGAAAAAAATTTAAGTGGCCTCACTCGATATTGCCAAGTGAAGTTAACATATAAGCTCACATGTGAACTTCTCTCGGTGATATCAAGTGAGTCCATACTGGTATATTTTACTTTTGAACGAAATGTGTTTTGCATGTAATAACATTTTTCAGCCCTCATTTACGGCATAATTTACATATATAAGGTTGGTGTGTTTTACTCTGTTCCTCTTCACTTCAATTATAAACATTTAATATATTTATCGAATAATTTATATTTCAATTATCCGTCTTTTCATATAAATTTTTCTTTCGAATATTTTTCAGTTTGGTGGAATTTCTGGCAGCCCCCCCCCTCAACTGTAGACTTGCCCACCCTTGAACAAACATTTTCAAAATTAAATGTCCTCGTTCAAAGTATTTATGGATAAGTAATTTCACATTTTATCAGTTACTTTTTTTCTTATATTGGCAGCTCTCTAATTTCGGCTTAAATAAATATCGCGGTTTCAAAAACTGCCTTTAAATTATAAAATAACTCATTAAACAATCAAATTTAAATTTATTATTATTCAGTCAACGATAATGAAAACAGCAGACATCCGATGGTCTTTTATTATATAACGAAATTAATTATTAATAATAACAAATTTTCGAAATTACGATATGCTCATGTGTTAAAAATATTTATTTTAACAATATTTAATTTGTATAAAAAATTTAAAATAGTATCAGGTGTTTGATAACTTACAATACGAGTACCATTAAATTATTTTATTTGAACCAAAAAATAAAAAAAAAAAAAAAAAAAAATAAAGCTAATACAAATTATATAGATTCAATTAAAATACATTAGTTATTTAATTTAACTGATATTGTCGTATTATTTATAAATTTTAATAGATGTGAATGTAACAGATATGAGACAATCTATAAACTTGAAATAAATAAATTAATTAATTAAAATGATAAAATTAAAAATAATCCGCATACTGATTTTTCAGTTGTCAGCTACATTCTTACTTATAAATTTTAATGTTTATAAAAGCCATAGACAATGTTGAAAGCCATAGACAAATTGAAAAAAGTTTTAAACAAATAGATGTGGTGTTAATTAAAAAATTTTTTAAGTGCATACAAACGACTTTTCAAATTCTTAGTATTCATTTTTTCTGGTAATCTATAAATTGTTAATAAAATCTAAACAATTACTTGACGTCTATTATATTCAAAGCTTCAAGTTCATAGACAAATTTATAAAATTTTTGATTTTTAAATTATTATTGTCATAGCTAGTCATCTCTTTTCATTACTAAAGAAAAAAAAAATTGAACACAATAATAATTTTAATTACTATCTTATTTAATTAAAGGCAAATTTTTACAAATAGTAATTCTTTTTTTAAAAAATTGTTATTAAAAATTTCAAATCCACTATTTATATATAAAAGGTTAAAACCCAATTATTGATAGGGTATTGTAATTGTTTCAATTTATTTTAAATCGGCTGGAATTTTTTGCATGACTGAAGTTAGCAGATAATTAACGAGTTTGAATTTTTTTTCGACTATTTAATTACAAAAAAAAAAAAATCTAGAAATATTATCATGTAGGAAATTTTAAAAACTATAAGTGCAATTGTTTAAAATATTTTTTTTTATAAATTATTATAGCTGGGAATTTAGGGGCATGTTCAGAAACATACTCTGGAAGAGAAAATATTCAAATCTTGCGTTCAGATATATCCTCTGGTCGAACTCAAGATGCGATTTAACATTACAAAGGTACTAGTTACACCTGGATAGGTAATTCTTCACCTCCAGAGTATATTTCTGAACACGCCCTAGGTATAGTAATCGTGAATGAAACAAATTAATTTATTAAACAAATAAAAATTATTTCTTTTATTAAAATACGCGCTCTAGGGTATGTCTTCACGTGTAAGAGATTTAGCTTAGATTAACTTATTTTTTTTAAATTATTTAACACTGAGGTCTAACAACTTCTCCTCTTTTTGTATAACTAAGATTTCCAAATCCAATATATATATATATATATATATATGAGTGCAAATGAAGAAAACATATTGCCTTGCATTTACTTGGAACATGGGCCTCAATCTCTTGTCGACCCAAATACCTACCCTGCTTAAAAAATCCGATAGATTCTTATAGCTGTATGTATAAAGTTCAATATTTAACTACAGTACTTCTCATAGGACTCATTCATTCTTATAAAATCTCTATGGAAATTTATGAGAATCTATTGGATTCTATGAGGTTTTCTAAACAGGACAAGGTCATAAAATTTAATCCATACTAGATTTATTTTCCTCAAGTAAACATATACATATTTTGAACTCAACTTAAATAATACATAAACTACGATTTAAATTTAATGCTGTTCAAAATATTATTTCGAACAGAATATTTAGTAAAGAGAAAAATTAAATAAAATATATATCGTAATAAAGATCGATTTTTGTACAAAGAATCCAACAATTGTTTTGAAAAAAAATTCAAAAATTATTAGGCATCGGGTAAATTCAGTATCTTAATTTTTTCATATAAATCATGCCAACTGTTTAAATAAAATGAAATAGTATAATGATAATAAATCGAAAAAACTTGCATTCAGTACATATAAAAAACAATATTTGACTTACTGTAGTCTTGTAGGATATATAAATAAGAACTGGTAAGTAAAAAAACTCCATTTGATTATTTGAATTTCACATTCCGCCGGGTTTGTCTGCTTTACTGTTTTTCTTTACTCACCATAGTTGATTTTTGTCAAAAAAAAAAATTGATGATGATGCCTGACAAACCAGATTACAAAGTTGGTTAGTTAATAATGTATCATTAATAAAAGTAAATTTACTTTCTTATGTACATTTTATAATTTAACATTCAGTAAACTAATATATTTTTCCGCGTGATGATTAACCAGTTTATTTATGAGTGAGAATGTAACAGAAATACGACAAAACGATTTAAGAAATTTTTAGAACCGGGAGTATATTCGTATGCTAATTATCTTTTAATGATATCAGCATCGAAACTTCAAGTTTCAGTGTCCCTACAGCCAATCGAAACAAGCTAATTTCAAACCGATGCTGCAAACAGCTGCCCTAGTAACACGTGTTTGATCAAGATTCGGGAGTAAGTATCTTGAGCAAGACCCTTAGTTGCTAGTGTCTTTTTTTAAATATGTGTCTTTCGCAAGATCGTGTATCAAGAAACCTATGTCAAGATTTGTTAATGTCTTGCTTATGTTATCACACGCAAAAATATTAAAGATATTTTGAACACGGTGCAATGAAAAAGTGTCTGATGCATTTCTTACGCCAGTAACTTACAGTAGGTACTTACGCATGGTTTGCTCAAAATCTGCTCGAGGCTCAAGGTCAATTTTGAGCCTTGAGCAGATCTTGATCGAGCTATGCGCAACTATTTTCAACTATAGTCTTCCTCCAGAATTGAGTTGAATCTGGTACGAATTTCTTGTATAAAACTTGCACTAGACTTGCAAATCTGGTCACAAGTATCTGCAGCAAGACACATACGTAGAAAAAGACACTAACACCTATCGATTTTGAAAGCAGACTTGTCCGAGAATTGAAAAAGATTGTTATATGGGTGCTAGTGAATTCGTAATTTTTAAATACGCGCATACATCGGGCAGAAACCTGCGTGTTTCTTCCCTTGGGAAGAAACATAATTGTTTAGCTCAGAAATTGAAGTAAAACTTTTGACATCTTGATCATGTACAATATATTTAAAAAATTTCAATTCAACTCTTCAGTTACCTTACACGCAAAGTAACATATATATTTGACGTAAAATTAAATCTGCTATTTTACATCAGGTTTATATGTAATTTTCATATGGAAGAAAGCAAAAAATTGAAACGAAATTTTTTATGTTCACTAGACGTCATCGAGATGTCAAATGCTTCATTTCAATTAGTGAGTTAAAATGTTGATCATCTAGAGTTCTTATCGAAGTCAATTTTTGATCTCACGTATACCGTATACGTGAAATATCTGCTTTAATTTGATTGTAGTTGAGGTCAACTGGTAATTTGGGATAATTTTCATAGTGGGAAGTTTAAAAAAAAAAATAAAGTTATTTTAATCGATAATAAAGAAAACTTGTGAGCTATATAAGTGTGATAGTTAAGTTCTGTCGTGCGCAGATTGAATAAAATTTAAGCGAACACAACACAAATAGTTTATTATTATATTCCAAAACCTTCCTGATTGATCGATGAAAATAAAGATATTGAAAGTATGTATTAGAGTAATAATACATATATATATTTATCAACAATAAATCTAAAATTCATTATCATGTGCACAGTGACAATGAACTTGGTGCATTGATTGTTTGTATATTTAACCTTAAAATTTATTGAAAGTTCTAGAAAGATCTAAAGCCAGCACGTTTTTTTTTTCATTTGCTAAATAAATTGTTGTAATTAAATTAATACAAAATGACAACTATATTGCGAGTAAAAAGACGTTGCTCTGATGAACCACTCGATGCATTGATATTAGCTTGTAAAAAAAGAAAAACTGATAATGATGAAACAATAGAAGCCGCTGGCTCCAAGGAACCTTTGACTACTGTTGTTAAATTTGCTGGAACTGTTCAAAATCAGGTAATTTTCTTTATAAAACTCTTTAATTAATTAATTAATTATTCATTGTTTTAATATAAATAATTATTATTTTAGGAAGTCAATGCCGTTAAAGAAATAACTAAGACACTAACAAGTGATCAACTAAAAACTAATTACAAACAACATTCAGTTGATATTCAAAATAAAGTACGTTCTCAAAAACAAGAAGATTCACGTGAAAATCGTTATAAAGTTGTAAATTGTTTCCGTGAAATAGAATCATCTGTTACTGATGAAAAAACAAAAGATCTCGGTATGACTGTCATTGATGTAGAAGATTCAGTATCTTGTGATAAAAAAAGTGAAGAAACTGATGATGAGCACGAAGTAATTACTTTTTTTTATTTATTACTCATAGAATTAGAAAATTATTTATTTATATGCTGGTTGTTTCATGATCCTGAAGTTAACAGACAATTAACAATTTTCGGATTTTTAGTAGACTTCATAGAAATCTGATTATTGCATTTGTCTTCATGATGGAATTTTCAAAAAATTTTGCTACCTCTGGACTCAGCTCGACGAGCTGAGTCAGGGAATACATATGGTTCAAACGTTTATATATGTATGTATTTAAATATATATTTATATATTTATACAATAGAACGCGGCTTGTCACGACGATAGCGTCCACAATTCTTAACTGATCTCAATGAAACTTAGCACACATCTGTAGACTATTTTCGAGAACGAGTTCGAAGATGAGCAAAGTCGGTCAATTAGTTTCCCGTGTAAAAAAAAATTGTTGAAAAAAGGTTAAAAAATTGTTGACTATTCTAAACTTCAAAACGTGACATAACGACGAACTTTTTTTTAATTATTTCCAAACTTCTGAAAATTCACAGATACGAAAACAATTGACAATACTACAAATTAACATTTTTCAGTGCAAAATACGTTCAGAAAAAGCTGATTTTGAACTATTTCTGAACGTTTTTTCTGTTTTAGCATATCTTAATAATATTAGAATACTTGTTGATTTTTCTCTTCAGTTTTCCAAAGTTTAAAAAACGTTAGAAAAAAGTTTGTCATTGTATCATGTTTTGAACTTTAGAGTAGTTAACACTTTTTTAACAATTTTTTTTTACACAGATTATAAGTTATAGCATTTCAAAATATTAAAAATTCATATTTTCACTGATTTTTTATTCAATATCATTTAAATGTGACAATCAATCGAATTTCTTCAAAATTAATCTGAAAAGTTTTTAAATTAGTTTTAATTCTCATGCTTATACATATGCCTAGACCAAAGAAATTATTTACCAATGCCTTCGATTCTGGCAATACATTTTTCACACATATATCTATTTATATCATGAAATCTACTTCCATTTTAGCTGCCGAATGAACTTCTTTTTTTCAACAAATCGATTAAAAAAAAAATCAAACTAAAAATATGTACACGGAGAAAAGAATAATGTGCTCACCACTCAACGGTATCGTGATATTCACTCATCGGTTGGTTATACGTTGTATACGGAAAGTGTTGGTCTATTGGATCGTGATTATCGCGATCCAGGCGGATCCCGAAATCATAAGATTATTTGAGGAAATCATAAAAACATTTGAGGTTAAAATAGATGAACCTTTAACTTTAACTTCATTACAATTTTATTTTTAGTTGGAATTAATAATTACATGTTAATAATTCTAATAAGTGCAATAAAAAATTATTATTTAATATCAAGAAATGTAATCAAGTAATAGAATATGCGTAAGTAATTAATGTAAATTTTTTATTAAATAATTTGGTTATGAGTGGTAGAGCTTGAGAAGTAGATCGCGATAATCACGATCTGTTTTGGTATGATATGGATGCGTTAACTGACGATCACTATACATTTAAGTATATTCACAATCCGTAGGATCATTATAATAAGTATCTAGTGTTTCATTCATATTGATATATATATATCGTGAAAATCAAGTAACAATTTAGTACTAATCACGATACAAATGTCGCTCTCCGTTGGTGAGCGATAAGCGCAATATTTTTTTTTCCTTGTACATGTAGAAAATCAAAAAAACTGTAGGTGCTATTTTTGGAAATATTTTTTTTTTATAATTTACCGTTTTGAAAAAAATTACTAAATATCGGCTAACTTCAGTATCATGTTGTTTTTATATAATTGATTAAATAATTATATTTATTATTTTAGGGTTCATCACCGTATGTTTTTGATTTATATTGTACAATGGCAGATTCAATGGAGAATATATTTACTGAATATAGTGATGGTTTTACAGTTGAACCATTTCATATTCCATCATTTTACAGTGGTTATAGAGAATCCTGTGACTGTTCAGACTGTGAACATCGCGAAGAATCAGAGGATTCAAATTCCGAATCCAATTGGAAAAATGATTATCCAGATTCTGATGTAGGTTCTGATAATTCAGTAACGCATGATTGTCTTTCTTCGGCTGTTGGAAACATGTGGTTAGATGACGCACAAGAACTCTCAACTGATGATGAGGATGACAATTTAATTTACACCGTTGATGAGAGTGATGTTGAAAATTTTGGGTATTCGTATGCTAAATTTAAAGCATCGTTGAAAAATCAAGAGGAAGATTATGAAGATGAAGATGAAGATGAAGAGGATGAAGATGAAGAGGATGGTGAGGACAATGATGTCGACAGTAATTATAGTGGTGTACATATATCAGAAGTTCATACCGATGACGAAGCTGCTGAAAATTAGGAAATTTTTTTACTGTTATTATTTAATTTTATTGATTTATAAAAATCGAATGATTTAATTAAATGGGCCCAGTGTAAATATTTAATAGCAATTAATTATTTTTTAAATTGTTAAGCTCATGCAGCTAAAATAAATAATTTGGATTTTTTTAAGTCATTTTTTCTTATTATCTATAGATAGATTTTGTACGTGTAAAATTTACCTATAAAATAAAAACAATTAGGTCAGTTTTTTAAACCGGGTTTATTGTTAATTCGAGTTTTAATTATTATTTAGATAATAATACCCGGATAAAAATAATCCCGGTTTGAAAAACTGGCTCTTAATGATTTTATTTAAATATAAAAAACATTCAATAAGAAAAAATAAATAAAACTTTTGTCAAAATTGTTTTCATTATTATTTCCTTGTTTTAAATTATTTTCAATGGCATTAAAAGGCATACAAATACAGAAGAAGAAAATTAATTTAATTTTGTTTACTAATTAGTTAATAAGATCGGAAAATTAGTATAGTATTTAGAGTGATTAATGCTGGGTGCTTTTAAATTTATATATAACTGAAAAATTCTAGCCTTCCGATGTAATATTAAATTACCTGTCTATCCGACCGTTTTATCGATCACAGAGTGTGTTAATTTATTGGATGATTAAGAAATAATAATTATTATTTTTAATAGTACCGTCTATTAAAATTCATGTACAGTCAACTCTGAGTGTCCGCTTTTGGGGTTGTAGAGGAATACATTTCCGAGAAATACAGTCCTCCCACTATCATATCGTTATGCTCAATTTGGTTGTGGATTTTATTAGCAGATTTCCTGATACAATTCGAAATGATTTGCAATGTTAAATGCCTATAAAAAAGATGATTCAAAAGTATTTGAAGTATCGAAAGCATTAAAAAGTATTAAAAATTTTTTTTTTCTAATCGTTTTAAATCCTTTCTTTTTATAAAGGTTCGACTCTCTCTAAGTGTACGCTCTGAATCTGGTCGCTATGAAAAACTATTAACGTATAAATATTATACATATATTAGGGTTCGTTATTTCTCAAACTGGATTTTTTTACTTGGTATAAATAATTTATTTGAGTTCCAAAAATAATTTTAAAAAATAAAAAAAGTTTATTTTAATACCATTTAACCCGGTCTAAGTTATGATACTTCCCAATTTTAGTGCAATGAGGAAAATTTTATTATTCGCTGAAAAATGAGCGTACAGTTATAACTAATACTGATTTTTGTAGAAAATTTACAACTCTTCAAAAAAGGTCTCTTATGTTTTTTTCGTTAATCTAATCATTTAAGAGATATTAAAAGTCTAACTTTGATTTGTTTTTAAAAACTGGTGTTTTTGTTTGAAATTTTATTACTTTAACGCATAGACACACAATTAAGTTCTATGAATTTTTTTGATATTGTTAATTATTTTAATTAATTAAATTTATATGTAGATACTTGAAGAAAATGAGTCAAAATATTTGTTGCGGATATATACAGAGGGTATTTAAAAATTAATGACTAAACATTGAAATTAGAGAAATGGATATCTTCAGAATGGCCATATAAAGAGAGTCGACTGTGTGTAAAAAAGAAAAAAGGTTTAATAGCAAAATGCAAAGTATGTTTGAGTTAATAAATAAAACTAGAGCATATTGATATTGTAATTAAAATTTTTTATATTTTTTATATTAGTTCAAGATTACAATTATTGTGATAAAATTGTCCAACGTTTTGTACCGATAAAACTCATCGTAATTAATTTATTGCGCTATAATATTTTTTTTGTTTATTTTTTATTTTAAAATTTTCTTTTAAATGTTTTTAAATTTTATCGTAAGATATGAGTACACTGCGTATACATGTAACACTGGCCTTAAATTCTAATTTATACAATTGTGTGCACCCGCCTCGGAGAACCGCGCATCTCTAAAGGAAGATTTTTATTTATTTTATAATACGCGGTTATTTTATTTTGATTATTCGCAACAGAATTATTAACATTTATCTTGATAATAAATACCCATGAGTAATTATTTTAAAATATTTTCTTTACCGTATCATCATTTAAATTTAATATTAATAAAAATAATTTTATAATTTATATAAAATAAACTTATTTTAAATACTTATTACTTTAAGTATCAGATTCATCTAAACATTATTTATCAAAATATTATTTATTAAACTCTCAACAAAAAAATAACTCACTGAAAAACAAATTTTAATTTATTGCTACAATTAAAAAAATTTTTTTTATATACAATTATAATTTTGATGGTACAAGTCAAATCACAGATTATAAAAAATTATAATTAATTAAATATCATGAGTTTTATTATCAATATAAACGAAACGTTATCGCGAGCGCACTATCAACGGGCGCGTTAACTATTAATTTTTCTTTAATATTCATATATTTATATTTATTTATATATTTATATAATAATAATTAATAGTATATATATATATGTTTATATATATATTAAATGTTATATTGCAACGTAATTTAACAGATTCACAAGCTGAGATTGGTATCATTCATTAACTAAATCGTACGTGTTATAAGTAATTGTCTACTTTTCTACTGTACAACATTTTACACTCACTCCATTATCAATTTTATCATTATTATTATTTTTATTATTATCTTTCACCTTTTTATTATTATTATTTATCATCAAATAATTATATCTAAAAGGATTTTTCTATTCAGATAACTACAATCTACGAGATTATTCAAAGAGTCATGAGATTGCACACCCGTCGGGTTGTCAAAATTCCAATTATTGTTATTAACATTAATATCAATATTTAATTTTATTTATTTTTTGTTGGTCTGTCGAGCGAATGTCAAGACCAGCTAAATTTTAATATCACTCGTGACAAATTTAATCTAAGGAAAAAAAATTAATTCATCAACTTTATTAATGCTCAGCAAGTTGATCTATAAAAAGTGTTTTAAATTTGTCACTGAGTTTTCATATAGTTACAATTTTTAAATTTATATACATGACGATTTAAATCATTCATTATTTTTCATTTTTCTTCACTTCTATATTATATTTTTATTTACATCACTGTTTTTATTGATTTAATAAGTACGAGCAATTCCCTGGATTGACGATTAAATTAATTATGAAAAACAAAAAAAAAAAAAAAAAAAAAAAACAAAAAATTATAAAATTTTAAAGAAATGAAGAAAAAATAATCACACAAAATATTTAAACTAGTGTACATATATATCATCATTAATATTTAAAACTGGCAACAATTAACAGTCCTGTAACTGCTGATCACCTGTTGGATCTCAACAGACTTAAAAAATGAAAGAGAATTTATTTAACTATTTAATGAATGTTTTTTTTTCTTTTTTTTATTGGTAAGTGTTGTAAAATCTAGAGGAGGGAAGCTTCAGTTCTGCCGGCTGGAGGGCTTGTCGTATGGCTATTTGAGTTATTATTATTATTATTATTATTATTATTATTGCTGTTATTATTATTGTTATTACTCGCTTCACCGGCATGACTCGAGCAGTAAAATTTCTTATGGGCAATAAAAGTGCTCAAGTAGTTGAAGCTTATATCGCAAGAGCGGCAGTACCGTGAGTTTGTGTTTGTTTTCGCTGGGTCAAGGGTTTCCTCGGGTGGTGGTGTATCTTCACGTTCTTGTTTAACTTTATTTGTTGGTACTGTTACTACTGGAGCTGGCGCTGCTACTGGTGATATTGCTGCAACCGGTGACTTTGCTAGTGGAGGTACCGGAGCTGCTGGTGCTGGAGGTGGCTGCAGTGGCTGAGGACTTTTTCGCGTTTCAGTTTTACCATTTACGTGAATTTCCGCTGGAATTTCTTCGGGAGTTGTTGCAGGTGCTGGCTCGGGTGTTGCTACTGATGTTACATCGTCATCCAGCACACAAGTTATATAATTTTCCTCCTACGATAAATCATTATTTAATTAGATTGAAATTAAATTAATATAGAATTAAAATAAATAATAAATAAAAAATGACAAACCTGTAAATCAGTTCCACGTTTTTCAAAATGCATTCTAATGTGCGTTCTCATACCCCGTAGAGTGTTACCCTTGTATCGGCAAATAGTGCAACGAAATGCTTTAACACCTTGATGGGCATCCATATGACGTTGGGCGGCACCTGCAGTAGGACTTACTGCACCACAGACTGGACATCTCCAACCACCTGCTTGTATTGAGCATGTGTGCGTCGCACCAGTTTCAATCATCACCTAATAATAAATTAATTAATTTTTATTTATTAATAATTAATCTAATATATGCAAATTTGGTAATTGTTTAGAATCGCGACTCCACTTATTTATACTAAGAAAAAATCCAATTTTATACATATTGCTTTGAAACTGTTTATATCAGCAAGTATGTATCGGCAAATCGGAAGTAAATTTGCTTAATTAGGTCTCAGGGACCGTTCATAAAATACCTCACGCAAAATTTTACCTTTTTAGATCCCCTTCCCCTCTTTTTCACGCTGTCACATTTTCTGCGAGCCCCCTACCAATATTGTGTCACAAATATATGCATAGAAATATTTATATATTTACAAGTATGAAATGAATGACTTTCTTTCGTACCAAAAAAATAAAATTTAAGAAAACCGAGAAAAATTTTCAAAATTATTTGATGTCCTTAGACCGCCCGACCCCTTGTCACAGTAAATGAGACCCCTCTACCCCCATAAGTGCGAACGTATTTTATGAATGACCCCTTATGTAAGCATTAATGCTTTACAGTTTTATACATCATGTATAAAATATGCTCAATTTCATTATTATTTTTGTTACTTCCAAGTTACGAGTAAACCCGCGCTATTTGTAATAATGGACTTATTTTGTCCATGTGTTAATTTTTAAGTCAACTGTCAAAAACTCAAGTAATATGTGTAATCTGCCATAATAGATGATAGTTTTGCCCTGAGTACGCCAATAGACTCGTCAGTTTAAACTACACCTATATTAGTACGAACGGAGCTAAAACTCGGTTGTGAGTGTCGAACCTCTCCATACTAGCCCTAATTAAGAAAAATGATTTAATACATGCTAAGTGTATATCTGTATATGACCCAATTCAAATTGTTTCTAACCATTTCAAATAATTTTTCTTCATCAGAAAGTAAAAGAAGGTGGATACTTTCCTAACTATTTGCACCTATCTGCTTGATTAGCTGTTAAAAACCATATTCGTAATGAAATAACAGAAATATGACAATTTTCACATATTCAAGAATTACAATTTATATTGTTTTGGAAAATTTGTAAAATTTGTTATTGCTTTCATAAATTTTTGACACTTAGAGTGCAAGATTTAGTTGAGTATCATGTGTTATACACAAACTTATGATGAAAATATACAGAAAAAAAGGATTTCCTGGCGCAAGAAATATTTTGCATCATGAATGGAAGATAAAAATTTTCTTAGGACCAGAAATAATTTCTTGGCGCAAGAATTTTTTTCCTCACCTCAAAAAAGTTTCTTTTACTCCAAGAAAATTTTTTACGAAAAATTTCTTGGGACAGATAAAATATTTAGCGCCAAGAAATCTTTTTTTTCTGTGTATTTAATGTTTCGTGAATAAACACGTGGAAAAATCTAATTATATAAATTTCTATTGCAAGCAGTTGGGACTTTGAAAAATGTGTGGAGTCGCTTTTTTATATGATAACTGTGAATTTATTATAACGAACCTTGCATTTAGGACAACGCGTATGATGCTCCTGAGACTCGGGTTTTTTGGGACAGTAGAAAGCTTGATGAGCGACGAGATTATCCATTGAAGCGAACTTGATCCCGCAAGCCGCACAGATCAACTGCACTAATGGTGGCGATGGTGTATCAGAAGGTGGTGGACTACTGACAGTATTTTCTCTCGCTTGACAATAATGTTTTTTATGAGCTACAAAATTTTCATGACGACAGAAAACGATATTGCACTCTTTACACCTTGAAACACCTTGCTTAACTAGTACTCCAGGTACCGGAGGTGGTGGTAATTCAGCGAGTCTAAGTGCCAATTCCGTAGGGGGTACTGTTGGTGTTGCTGTTGCAGAACCAGGAGTTTGAATAGCCGGTAGAGATCTCGTACGTGGACTTGCACTACCTCGTGACCGTGGACTAGTACTTGATGGTGGTAATGATGAAGGTGCTGGTGATACTCGATTTTCTTTTTCATCTTGATGTAATACCGGAGATCGTCTGATGCTCAAATCAAGAGGAGTTGATGCTGCTGATGATGGTGAACTTCGACCTGAGGGTATAGTAACAACAGCCGGAGTTACAGGTTTATTTGCTACCCTGAGAACTTGAGACTGTTCGATTGTCGAGTTTTGAGCAGTCGTTAGACCACGTGTCATTGGTTGAAGTGAACCATTGGGTAAGAGGAAGCACGCTGTATCTGGAGCTGGAAGCGAAGGTGCTGCAAGAACACTGGCACCACGAAATAATGAACAGGGTACTATTAAAATTGGATTTGTTGGTAGAGCAAGACATGGTTGAGGTGGTGGAGAATCTCCAGGACTTGAACTTGTTGGTGGTGATGCTTTAGCAGCTGAAGCTGGAGTCGGTGGATCTTTTACCACATGCCGTGTACTGCAATAGTGAGTTTTGTGGGCACGATAAGTCTTGAGTGAATTGAATCTTATATCGCAGTTACGACAATAACGTTCTGTTTCTTCATTAATAAGACCGTTAGTTGGAGTGTTATTACTGCTGGTAACTGACACCGGAGTCGTCGATGCAGGTGGTACCGGGGGTATAGGTGGTGGTGGTGCTGCTGGTGATGCTGCGTGCATTCGCATGTGACGATTTAGCGATACTTTTTTGTCAGCGCTGTATGAACAGTGTGGACATGCGTATGCTTTACGTACGTCGTATTTACTAGATTTATCTTCATCATCGTCATTAACATTGTCCTCTTCTGCTCGGGGTCGATGAGCACAATAAAAAGTACGGTGAGCTTCTAGGGTACTGGCTGATGAAAATCTTATGCCACATGGTGGACAATAAAGTGGAATTGGCCGTGTCGGATCGACGGTCATTGATTCTTTGCCGTCAGATGGTATCACAAATAATCGTCCGGATGCTAATGCATTTTGTATACCCGCTGGTAAAGATGATGCTGAATTTGGTGGTGATAAACCGTCAGGTTTTAATGTAAGAGCAGCAACAGTTGCGGGTCTTAATGCTGGATCCGTAGCTAAACTAGCGTTAAGCCGTAGTCTAGGTGGAGTATCTTCATCCAATCGTATTTTCTTCGGATGATCTGAACTTGTATCAGAACGACGTGATTCATCAGAATCACGACGGCTATCACGTTTACACAGTGATCCAGTAGATCTACTTGATTCAGTCTCTTTTGGCGATGAAGTACCGTCATCGTTGTCGATTCTTGATGCATTTGGACTAGAGTCCCGCCTTTTAGATCTTTGTCTCAATGCTTTAGATAATTCATAATCATCTGCAAGACTACTCAGTCGTTTTCGTGCGTCATCAGACAGTATATTGAGACGTAAACGAAAATCTTCAATCGATGAATTACTTAAGATCACTGGAGTTTGATTCAGTCTTGGGGGAGGTGGAAGACTTGTATCTTCATCGGGATGCGGTGGTGTTGGACTTGATACTGTTGATCCACCGCCATCAACTCCACTGCTCACCGACGGTGTCTTCTCTGAGTCACTCCACTCTTCATCTTCCCCTGGAATTTAAAAAAAATTTATTTATTACTTAATTATAAAAATCAAGAGTAAAAAAAATATATTTAAATTTTACGTTTAATCAAAAATTTCCATCGTAAATCGTGTTCTGCAATTTTAAGTGAAACCACCATAATAATTATTGTATGGTTATATATATGTAGTAATAATGTCAAAACTTTTTTTAATATGTTGAACGTACAATAGCTGATGTACAAATGCTGAATGCCAGCAAGTACCCTAATACAAACTTGTCTACCGAAGCAGCATCCCCTCTAATTGTCTCCAGTTGTTCTACGCACGCGCAAACTTTCAAAGTCTTAATATCAAAAAGTTTGATAAAATAAAAATCCAAGAGATATATAATTATTGTATACTAGTATTTATGGACAATAAAAGATAATATAATATGGAATTAGATGAAATCAAAAATTAAGTAGTCAAAAAATGTAAACGGACGTATGACACGTTGTTGAGTGTAACTCCTGATCTCGTCCGCGGTCGAATTACCCGGATACTTTAATTGCCTCCTCGGGCGAGGTCCCAGAGGAATAAGATCCACGGACCGATTGCCAAGTCAAGTTTTCTTTGCATTCTCAACTGTCTTTCTCTTTTTCTCTTTCTCTTTCTCTTTCTCTTTCTTTATCTTACTCTCTTGATTCGTCTCTCTGGTGCTTCTGCAGCACTGAAGACTACAACTACACCGTACACTAGTGTAGTGTAGTGTATATAGACTATCCTTGGTTAACATCTCACGTGGCACCAGGCCGTGTTCTCGGCTCTGTAAATAAGCAGTCATCGATGGATCTGCCGGGAGTACTGGCAGTCTCCATCTCACTCTTCAGGGCCGACGGCCATTCTTAATTGCACGTGCATGCAACTGATCTCAAACTATATACATACAGACATACATGTATGTCTAAGTGTATAAAATGTATGAAGCAGAGTACGACATAGTACAGAGAAAGAGAAAGAGGGTATCATGAGAATTAAGACAAAGAGGAAGAGAAAGGTTTTATTTAGTTTCCACTTAACTTGTGTTTTATATTTGCTTTTACTTTCTTATAAGTCTTTCTTACACCAATTTTTATCACTCACCCATTCTCATCTAAGTTTGATTATACACGAGCATACACATTTAACTATGGTACTATACACCCTCTACCTCAACAGCAACCCAGAGCACCAGTAATATATCTCAAGCCCAGACTCAGGGGCAGTTGGGAGCGGCGAGGGGACGACATGGTCGCCATTAACATATCCAACGCTGATAAGCCTTTCTTGGAACCGATACCACCGTATCCCGACGATTTTTATTCCTCCCTTTCTTTATATTTTATATATGTAGGTATGCTACTTTATTAAACACTCTATAGACTCTAAATAAATCCTTTTATTTATTCAAAATTAAAAATCTTACCGAGCTCGGTAAAATACTGATTTATTGTAATGGTATAAGATAATATTAATGACTTGATGAAAAATGATGTACCTGAAGATCGGAATGTTTTTTACAGAGCGAAAATAAAAAAAACGAAATGAAAAGTAAAAAATTTACTGAATACAAATTCCTGAAATATTTCGCACCCCGATTCAAAAAACAAATTTTAATTTAGTCCTAAAAAGCCTCAATTCCTTTGATGTTTTATTTGCCGCTCAGAAAGTAACTCTACTTTAGTACTCAAAATCCTCAATGACAACTATGAGGTCTAAATAACAATATTTTGTCGATTTTTTAAAATTATAATTAAGACCTCAAAATCCTTAACGAATGAAAAGTTATATTTTGGACTTTTAAAAATTTTAGATAAAAAAGGGAGGGAAGAGAATGCGTTGAATGAGACTTTTGAGGTTCAAATGTTGATGAAATTATTCCTGTATGTTTTGAGTATTTTGAGACTCTAATCCAGATTATGTTATTCCAGTTTACTCTTCAAAGGGGTAAAATTGGTCGTAACTACTACTTTGAGGACTAAACTAAAATAACGTTCTATACTGTTGTCAATCTTCAAATTCTAAATTTATCCTTGAAAACCTCTTTGAAAACTCTGAGATTTAAATCCAAATTTGTTTTTTGACTCGGTACGTCAACCGAAAATTGCACTCTCCAAAAATGAATTAGTGAGATTCTCGCGAATCAGTGGATAGTCACTATTTCTACAGCTATAAGTATACTATTAATTCAGCCAGTGGTATACTTATAGCTGGTTTCCAGTGAATATTCACTAATTTTAAGTGGAATTCACTGATTCGTTTTTAGAGAGCAGGCCACCTCCTAGTACCTCTTAAGCCACCTTTAAAGGAAAATTACATAAATTGCTTTCATTTTCGTTGCGTGAAAAACATTCCGAACAGGTACATGAAAAATGAATTGTGTGTGAATTTATAACAATTGATGTTATGACAATTTTAGACGATGTAGTGACTTTAGACTGGACCAGGTTGATCGGCGCTATGTAAATAGGATCCTGATCGTGACGTGGGCCAACACGCGACGTTAACGGGGCAAATAAGTTTTTCAGTGTATGGTTATATATGCTCTCTCTTTGTGGCACGACCTGTGTTGTCCTGGCATGTACACTGTTACTCTACTCTTCTTTTCTTGTGTTTCTGTTTTATTCTGTATCGTTCGGTGGTTGAGCTTGTGCTCTACACGCGCTCAAGATATGCTAATGTCCCGTCCCACGATCGTGACACCGTTGCTGCTAAGTGAGAGCTCAAGAACGAGCTTCTGTCCTCCCTCATCTTCCAATACTCTCTCTAAATATATATGTATATATGTATAGTTTGATCTTTTAATAGTATAAAGTTAGTTGTAGTTGTCGTTGGTGGTGTAGTTGAAGAATCATTTTATTTTTCAGATATCGGACGACAACATAACCTTAACCATCGTAGCGGGCAGACTTAACAGCACCAGAGAACTCATGAGCATCTTTAGTTGATCGGGCGTCTCTAATTCAAGGCCTGATGACGACGTCTTCATTCCGGAGCAACGAGATTGCCGATTGAATGCTATGCGACTGTGTTGACTGCTGGATTAAGAGTAAGTACCTGATGAATAAGAAAAAGAACAAGAGAAAAAGAGAAGAACAACAAGTGGAGGTGGAAACTTCATGAATAATGTCTTCAAGGTGATCGCTGCTTCTTGGAACACGCGATATCACGACCCATACCCTACTAATACTACTGCTGGTGCTACTGGTGCTTCAGTTCCTGAAAGACGATCAGATCTTGAGGCTTTCAGTTTTTTTTCTTCCGAATTTAAATAGAGGTTCTTTTTTTTTATTTACTTAAATAGTATAGGTTTCACTGTATACACTAAAATAGATTTTGTTTTATCATCATCATCTTAATCTTTGGAGATTAATTTCGATTGATGGTTCTACATTAAAAGTTATCGAAAAAAAAAAATTAAGAACGTTTTAAAAAATAAGTTTTAATTTATTTTATCTATTAAACTTTTTTTAGAGTTGATTTAAAAATAATTTGTTTTGATGGTCATAAGACTAAATTTTTTTTTTTTAAATTAACGGATGATTAATTTATTCTGTTAATAACTCCAATAAATTTCGAAAAACTACTGAATTTATATTTTAAAAACTTGCGTTGCGATATTAAGTTCTTTAAAACTGCATAAATGTTAATTGAGTTACTCAGTGTTGATTAAAGATATTGGAGAATAAGAAGTTTGAGTTCAAATTGATCTTGACCTCGACAGATATACGACTCGAAGGATTCATTTAATGGCAACCCTACGCTTATGGCCTTATTTACATTCGTGTAAAGGTAAAAAAAATAAATAAATAAAAAAAAAACAGAGCAGGAGTGTAGATATATTTATTTATATATGTGTAGATATAAATTGCACATGTGAACTTCCTTGAATAAAATGTATTGGATTAACCTCAGTAGACCTTTGGATTGATGTCATTTGAATAGTCCATGTAAAATTGCATTCTTCATTCATCTTGACAATCTTGTACATTTATTTTGTCCTTTCTTTCTGACGCGTAGTCACCAACAGGAATTTATTAAGTTTCATCTTTTAATTCTTATGGAATTTATTATCACTTCATAATTAATATATACTTATTTGTTTATATAAATATAAATAAATATAATTTTATGATAATTAAATTTTGTATAAATGCTGGAATTTATATATATATATATATATATATATATATATATATATATATATATATATATATATATATATATATATATTTGGGGTATTCCAAATTATGTATAAAATCAATTGAAAAATTTCAAATTTCTTACGCGCGCTTTTAAAATTTATGTTGTAAGGTAAAATTTTCAGAAGATAATTTACTTTTTATGTAATAAATTTTGCCGTTTCCAGTAAAAAAATGATAAAAAAATAAATACCCGATTATTTTTATCTCGAAAATTTTCAAAATTTTTGAACCTCTTAAATTTGAATTTTTGACTTCAAACTTGGTAAGAATTTTTATTTTTACCATACACTAGTTTTTTATAGAGTAAGAGCAGAAGAATTTTTTTTTGAGCCAAGTTAATATACATATATCTTTATATAAATATATAGATAAAAACTAGTGTATTTATATATGCAACAACTTAATTTCTCAATCATGTTGAGTCTTTATATTTTTATTAAGCTGTTTAGCTGATGCTCGCACGCGCGATCTATTAGCGCAAGGTGTGCACTGGTAAGATTGGTGTCAAGTTAAATAAACAAGTGAGAGAATAAGTAAAAAAGATAAAGGAAACGAGAGTTTAAGAGAAGGTAAGAATGAGAGCAAAGTAGTGAGTAATGAGAAAAAGGGAATAAGAGACAGAGGGAGATAGAGATGACAACGACAGCGACGACGACGAGAACGACGGAGGCGTAGACACCAGTGCACATTGAATATGCAGAAGCAGACGATGGTTTATACGTGTCGTCGATTAAGCCAAGAGATGGGGTAGTCATTAAGAGATAACGCCCGTTGACACCGTTGGGACACTCATGAGATAGTCCATCCTCGCTGTATATGTACACAGGCTTTCAACCAGATCCTAACATTCTTGTTCTTATTCTCACTCACTTTCATAAGACAAATATAACTTAATAACTACCCCTAATTTAAACATTTAATATAATTACTTTTTATTTGTACTACATTTGCTCCACCTAATCGATTTTATGTTTTCTTTAATTAACTTCATTTTTTAATTATAAATTTACACATTAGTTTATTTAAATATTTTACTTTTACTTCAACAAATAACCAAATTTTTAAGTAAATAAATTTAATGAGCATTATATTTAATTAGTTTTGATAAGATAATTAAAAAAAAAAACTTTCAATAATTTAAACTAATAAATATTTTTAAAAATAATCATCTTAATTAGTATACTTTTTAATTTTCAATGGTTTTATTTTTAAAAATACTTATGTTTAATATTTAAATATTTAAAATGATAATAATATATGTTTTATTTATTATGTTTAGTAATTTAAAATTAACAATAAAATTATTTATCTCAACTGATCTTATTTAAAACTAGAGCGTAGAGCTTGAGATTGATTGGATTTAGGATGAAAGAACGCGACGAGTATCAAAGAGAAGTGGAAAAAAAAGTTTATAAAAAATTCAAGGAAAGAAAGGAGATGGTAAATAAAAAAAATAGTAAAAGAGACAAAGAATTGAGGAAAAAAAAAAAAATAAAATAAATGAGAGGGGAACAAACCTCTGAAACTCGGTCTCTCGTCTAGTGATCTAATCTCACATTCCCGTGCTGCGTGCCTAATTAAAGATCGATATCTCCCGATATTATTGCACTTCCCTCCTCCCTCTATCTCTCTTTTACCTTAGCTCGTACGCGTCTTTACCCCCGTTACCCCTAGCAGGTTATTAAATTCTCGTATCACGATAATCTCACCAGCCTGGTCCTGCTTCGCTATCTGATCCGACCAGCCTCCAGTCTCTCGTTACTACTATACTATATTCTTCTCTTCTCATCTCGTCTCTTCTATTTATTCCTTCAATCTACCCTTTTACATATAAATACTTATCTTTTTTTTATGTTCTATCAATATTTTGATACTCGTAAAATCTAATCTATCTTACGCATAAAGGCCTCAATACTTTTTATTGAAATAAAAAAAAATTCATTTAATTTTTTTTATAAATTTATATTTAATACTATTGATATTATAAAAATTTTTCCGGTAAACTTTCGAGCTAATTAACTTGGCAAGAGTGTTTTAAGATCGAGAGAGTGGTTGAATAATTATTCATTGAATTCTCTGAGGAACGAGTGAGCAAGTGAGTGAGTGAATATAAAGAAGTAGATAATGTAAGAGTTTGAGTATATGTTGGAGCAAGAGAGAAATGGGGATGTAAAAGAGGGAACGGTGGACTGCTTTGGATAAGGATCTGGTGAGCAAACGACATTCGAGTCCAAGTGGAAGGTGAGCGAGAGGTGTCTCCGACCAGTAGATACGAAATCTCGTATGTCCATGCCGTGTCCTGAAGAATCAAGAGCCAAGAGGTACAAGAGGTAGAGGAGGTAAGGAAAGAAGTAGAGGAGGTGAGGGCGGATGATGAGTGAACCCAACGAGAGAGTTTAATGTATGCGCGTGAGGCTTCTGTGAGAGCGATAATTGCCCGGCACTGCGAGCTTCTGTCCGACATCCTCCTCACGTCTCAATGTAGACGTAATGATAAAAATATATACCGTCGACGAATAAATTTACTCAATAACCCTTTATTATATACACACATACATATATATATGTATATAAAATATATTTATTTATTATTGTTAAAATTAATTTTTATTTTTTCAATAGAAAAATTATCAATTTAAATTGAGATTTTCTGATTTTATTTAAATTACTTTTAAAAAATTATGACATTTAATAAAAATATTTTAGTAACATTTATAATTAATTGAATATATATAGATATAAGAAAATAAGCTATAAGTATAAAACAAAATATTTAAGTATAAGATAAAATTGAATTATAAAGAAATAATCTTGTGTTTGTTCAGGTTTAATTTTATGACGGTAAACTCATATTTTTAATCTTTAATAAACCCATATCAGGTGTAGCCTCATTGTCTCCACGTGGTATAAATTTATATTCGTTCCGACAGTAAAGCAATTTTACAGACCACATCAGTTAACATCAGAGTAAGGATTGTCTAAGAGTTAAATTGTGTACACGCCAAAGGCTCGTACATCAACTATATTTACCCATCATAGTATTTTTATTACTGTATATTTATATATACATATACATATATGTGTATAATGATTATAACAAGACGATCCTTTTAGTATAATTCAAATAAATAACCCCTTCAGCTTCTGCCTATAACCACTTTTTCATCCCTCTCGACACTCATAAATTAAATTCGATTTAAAATATATTAAATCTCTTTACGATAGACGTTAAAAATTATATCCGGTGATCGTGACTTTGCATTTGAACCGCGAGAAAAAGAATAAAGAGAAAGAGAAAGAGAGATGAAATAATCTATAGACGTTGAGACTACGGTAATGAGGATGATGAAAAATCCATTAGCGTTGATAAGTATATATTTTTTTTGTCCTTTTGTAGATTATGCTGGTGAGTCAAAAAATAGTGGAATTTTCGGAATTTAGTAGATACGAAGAAATAAAAGATACTGAAATGAAGAGACATGACTGGAAGTTTATCTAAAGTCTGGTATTCACATGGTGGGGTCTCTTTATCTATCGTAAAAAACTTCGACTTTAACCAGCCAGGGATCATAATCGGGACTTTATCTTTTCTCTCTTGAAAAGCTTTCTTCTCTTGCTCAAAGGCTATCTTGACGCTTCGCCGTCTCGCTTTCCTCATCTGTCCCTTGCTATCGGACCGCTCGACGTTTTATCGCGAAACTTTAGACCTCAAGCGAGATCACAAGACAGTCGCGCCAGTGTGCTGAGAAAAAAATTCGAGGACAATAATAATAGCTAGGAGTATTTCTTAAATGCTTTCTTTTTTTTTCTGTATAGTGTTACTATAATAAAATGTACAAACTTTTAAATTATGTTTGTAGTAATATTTTTTAAAAATAACATTTATTTCTTTATCATTATTTTCGAAAGATAAATCTCGATTCAAGGTAAGGTTAACCCATACACGATCAATTTTCGTATCATGCATATTTATAAACTTTTATGGATTAAATCATTGATAATATAATAAGTGCTTGGTAACAAAAAATATATATATATATATACATTTTTTAAACTTCCAGTATCAATTTCTAGCATGCGCACTTGTCAGAGGCGGAACTTGCTTTGTGTATTTAAAAGTTTTGTTTATTTTTTAAACCAGTAGATTATACAAAAGTTATTGATACATAAATTAATATGCGTAAAAAGATGAAAATAACTAGTCTTTTGATATTATTAATTTATTTTTAAATATCTAGTCGAAGTTTCTATTTTCGTAGATCTTCTCTTTAATAGAAATTTAAATCAAAGTTAGTAATTTTTAATCATCTAATATAAATAATTACATAGACAAGAATTTAGACTATTATGTAGGGTAAATACACCAATAGATGGACACCACTCAATAGATGGACGAATATTATTTTAATAACCGATTAAATAAAATTTAGAAATGAAAATATAACATAATTAAAATTTTTTTTAACTACACGGAAAATGAATTGTAGTAATGGTAATAACAACTGGAGTTCCATTCACCACAAGCTGTAGTATGACGAGACAACTTCAAATTGTGGTTAGATTTACTACAATATTGTAGTTAAGCGTCAATTATCGAAACTAGTAAGATATGCCACAGCATGCGGTATTTGTAACTCCAATTGTAGTTTAATTTACTCGATATACGGTTACGTGAAAATAAACGGTATATAACCTCAAATTTTTATGTTATTTTTAAAAATCACTTATTGAGTTATTTGTATATACTAAACATGGTAATTATTTACAAATAGGGTCCACCCATGCTGGGTCATGTTAAATTTTTTTTTATCAAATTGATCAATTTTTTTTTAATTGTTCATTGTTTTATGTACTTTAAAAAAAAATACATCAATATTATCAAAAAAGATAAAATAAAAATTTTATCCAAAAACATGAAAGCCAATTTTTTTTCCAACTTTTAAAGGCAAAAAAGCTATCGAAATCTTTATTTTTTTTCTCACGACATTTTTTATTATAAATACGCCGTAAGAACGAGCAGAATAAAAAAAAATTAAAAATTGTTAATTTTTGGGTTTTATAAAAAGTCAGATTATTTATGAGACGCTTTAATAATTGAATATACACAACAGATTAACCTCAAAATGGCGAAATAGCGGGAAGTGCTCCTGTAGTACTCTCAATTCCCGCCTGGAGTATTTGTTACTGCGGTGTGCAGTAGAATTAACCGCAAGATAGGAGTAAATTTAACTTATTAACTTAGTAAAATTTGTCGCATATTTAGTAACTTTTATCATTTATGTGGTATTTTTAACTACAAACACATTTACTGTAACCTTGTAGTAAATGATACTTCATATTATTTTCCGTGTATATATATTTCTGATGTTAGAAAATAATTTTTTTTCAATTTAATAAATGTTATAATCAATGATACCAGAACGTGGGATTTTTTTACCCCTTCCTGTGGTGAAATAGCATGGAGTGCAATGGCAGGAGAGGGTAAAAAAATCCCACGTTCTGGCATCACTGGTTATTATCATAAAAAAAAATTATTTTTATTTGACGTGAGGACGTTTTGCTTCAAATGTGCCACCCCTACTAAGCATGTGACAGACAACCGATAAAATATATTTGTTACAACTAATATAAATAAATAATGTAATAAGATATGTTCATATGATTATGTTCGTATTTCATTGCCAGTTTTATTAATTTAGTAATTAACTAATAAAATCAAAAAAATTTAAGAAAATTTGCTGGATCTATTGGAGACAAATTTCTAACCTTGACCCAACAGATGGACATTGGATTTATCTGGTATATTTTCAATTTTTTTTTTTTTTCATAACATTTAAATGACATTGTTTGTTAACATAAACTCATATATTTATTTATTATTTTTTAAATGTAAATAAAATTTCAGTAAAATAATTAATAATTTATAAATATTTAGAAATCATGAATCAATATTACGTAATATATTATCATATAATTTGCATTATATTTGCATATGTAAGAGTGAGAAATTTTTTAAAATCATAATAAAAATACTACATATATTTTGAAAATTATTATCTCACGTTTGTTTTTTAATTAATTGTATTAAACATAAGCAATGATATGAAAAATTTAATTATTCTTTATATACATAATAAGATGAAAATATAATTTGCAAGAAGCATCCATGTACTGATATTGGCTGTCCATCTATTGGAGATTTTGTCCATCTACTGGGGATAATTTTGATACACCATGAGAATGATTTGTACCTAGATGAAAAAAGATTTTTTGGCGCGAGAAATTTTTCGCATTATGAATTGAAAACAAAAATTTTCTTAGGACAAAAAAATCTCACTAAAAATTGTTTTTTACCTGAAGGAAAATTTTTTTCTTAATTTATAATGCGAAAAATTTTTTGGGACATTATATATATGTTATAAAACCTGTTCTCATAATATATAGAAACCATTCCAAAACGTTCCTGTAATTTTCTCACCGGGTAAATCAAATGATAATTTCTAACAACCCAAAAATTTTGCCATAGAATAATAATATGAAAAATGTTATTTAATATAGATTAAATAGATTATTAATTTGTTTATTGGATATGAGAGTAGTATTTATTAAAAAATTTTTTTTCAGAAGTGAGTAACGTTGAAAAGCAAGTTAAAAAAAAAAAAACGAGGAAAGAATCCTTTTAGCGCTTGAGTTTTACGAGGTTTACCGAGACAAGATATCAGTCGAGGGAGTCGCCAAGACGAAGAGAGATACCAAAAACCGTCATATTGAAAACCATAATTCGTTGAGAGTCTCCATCGGGCGCTTTTATACATACACGTACACATATAAAAACATACATACGCTCCAATGACCGCTATCTCATCGCGTCACAATAAATACCGATTCCTGGAAGCTCCAAGGTATCCGTGGCCAAGTCACTTATGCTCACTTATCCAAAGACGCCGATCTAACTCTCTTTGTCCCACACATTTCGTCCTTGCTGTTCATCGTTTATTTATTCTCATTCTTCCTCTTCCTCTTATTCTCCTTTTATTTTTTTTACTTCTTTTCTCCTATGGTCCACCACCCCCAAGTCCGGCTCCTTCGCGCTCTCACCCTATCTCACTGACGACGCCGATAAGCCCAGGAGTAATTATTTCCGATAGCTCCCGATATCTACGTAGTTTATGCTTATGCTTCACGCCGCGAGCGTGCGTTTTACCCAGCTTCGAGGATTACTTTGCTCCACTCACTCAATGGTTCTTCTACTTTTTTATTCATTTCTTTCTCATCAATTTTACTTTTTTTTATTCACTAAAAATTATTGTCATCATTATAGGAACTTTTTTGTTTCTATGCTTCATGAAAAATGTATTCCAATTATTTTTGTATCGACCACAAATTTACGAAATGACTTTTTAAAATTTGGAACGATAATTTTTATTTAAAAATTTTAATATTTTGATGATCCACGCGGCAATATTTAAAACTGCTTGGGCATCTAATGAGTCAAAAACGTTTTAGCAAAAATATAGTAAATATTAAAATTTTTATATTTATACACGCAGAGAAATTTTTAGAAAAAATCACCCAAAAAGTTTGATACTGAGAGGACATTTGATAAATATCTAAATTTTTCCTATGCACATTCTAAAATATAATACTTGATAACATGTCAATGAAGTGCATTTTCTACTAACAACATACATAGTAAAAAACGAATTGTTAAAGTCTAAAAAAAAGCGTGTGTTAAAATTCTGAGTATTGAATTTTTAGCACTTTTGTGTGTCAATTTAACACACAGTATTTATATCTTGTTTGAACTGTCGCAATCGATTGATTTTTTAATACACAAAAGTGTCATTTTATTCGAAAGTAATATTATCTATATGCTACTGTCTAATCAATACACAAAATTTGTTGAAAGTAATGTCAACCATCATAAATGATTTCTTGGAAAATTTTAACTTTTAACATGTACGTGTGCAACTTTATTCAACACTCACACATGTTAGAAAAATATATAAATAAGTGTTAAACGTTTGTGTTACACACGATATGTATTGATTTTGACGAATCTTTTTTTACTGTGTAGTAAAAATTTAGTTACTGGCTAGATGTCGTTATGGGTAATTTTTACTTGAAAATTCTCTGCGTGTAATAATACATATACTGAGTTAATAGTTTTGTACATGAGCCGTGCAATTCAAAATATTCAGTTTATAGGTCGAGGAGTAAAAGTAATAAATGAAATCCTTCATCTTAATATATAATATATGATAGCAGGAATATAAAATATAAAATATCAATAAATTTAAAGTGAATTATTATTGTTAATAAAAGAGGAAATTCGATAAATTGAGTATTTTGTACATGCTTATAAAGGATTGTCAGAGAGCTGTAGGGAGAGCTAAGAGTTAAAGGGGTGTTATGATAGTATATATATATATATATATACTACACAGAGTCTGGCCAGCTCTGTTATCAACTTGAAGGTGTTATCAGCGAGATGCAGCGCCCTCCTTCTTGCCTCAACCTCTCCTTCGACAACTTGGAAGACGTCGAAGGGCTATACTCTATCTCTCTTGCACTATCTTACTCCCTCGAGAATAGAGTGATGGCTACATAGAGTGCATCTAGCGATAATGACCGAGCTTAAACAATGTAATATAACATATTTAACTTTTAAGTTTTCAATAAATTTTATCTCAACACAAAATGATAATATATGTAATAAATTTTTTTAAATTTATAAATTATCAGTTTTAAAGATTAAAGACTCAAGTGAAGTAGACAAAACGAAAATTTAAATAAAATAATAATTATGTTATTTATATAAGGTGATTTTTTTTTATCTTATGTTTTTCCGTTAAATCAGGATCAGCTGCTTTTATTTTTTTTAGTAAATAAAAACAAAAAAAATAATGAATAAAATAAATAAAAAAATGGTCTGAGGAAGCTGGTCAAAATATTTGGACACGAATGAAAGGAGGCGAAGCACAAAGAAGAAGATCGAGACGGTGGTGGTCGTGAACGAGTGATTGATGAACGAACAAGCTAATGAGGAGCCCAAACCGTAAGACAGGATCATGATAAATAAGTCCTCCTATACCTCTCTCTTATTGCCACTCACCGTACACACAACACAACTATCTTACCCTTCCTGCATCGTATACATACTCAACCTCTAACATACACATATAAATATATATATACGCGTCTTTACACAAGCAAGAGCTCGCGTTAAATGAAATTGTCAGCCATATCTACATCCATACGTGTTTGCGAGTTACTGAAACAATACCGCGACTTGTGTAAATAGGAGGGTCAAAGGGTAGATCCTTGATCCTTCGAGAGAAGTTTATTATGAGCCTGTGGCGACCAAGATCATCGGCAAGTGTTATCTGCACAGTCCAGCGTTTACCACAAAAGCTCAAACTAAAAAGCTTTTCTCACTTACTGACTTTAAATTTACACAACTCATCATCCTTTCTACTATACTATATACTATTCCATCTTTTGTATATATGTACATCTATTGAAATAACAATATGAAAAGGATCTTGAATGATCAAGTGGTTGACGAGTCAGAACAAACTGATTTGTGAATCGGAAATTTATCACCAAATCCATTTAAGAGGGGTTAACACTTTTCTCTATTACACTCGTCCACGAACGGTATCATCTTTGTTGCACTTGCGCAGTAAATGGTAACTTTACCCCAGTTTTTCTCTTAAACAAACGAATATTATCAAAAAATTGAAGCACACTTCGCTAGATTAGACAGTAGTGCATCAATATGCAGTCTGTAGTTTGTATTTAGAGATTTTGTTGCCGAAAAAATCTGATAATCCGTGTTAGCTAATAAATATTAAATCCATTGGAATAATTAGAAGGAATTTTTTGTTTTGTATCGACTGTAAATAATTCTTTGAGTTTAACCCTAAGGACAAGGGTGAGCTTAGAGCTAAGAATTAGATGTCTGAGTACAGAGTACATAGTATCCAGGCACATACAGCAGACCCTGATTCTGATTGTAACTATACTACTCGTACAAGAAACAAGGGAGAGTTGTGTATTATAACGTAGAGTAGCAAGTTATCAGGAATCATGTTGTTATCGAGGCTTGGAATCAGCCGCCTCGTCGTTGGTAACCTCACCAGGACCCCCGCGCTGGGCATTCCTCCCACCCTACGACCCCGTGGCTTGATAACGAAAGGGTTATCACGCCACATTCTCCCCGGACGCTGTTGCCTCTAGCTTGGCTCTGCACTCATTGTGAAGAGATTATTACACTCTTTATTATACTTTTGTTTTTCTTTTCTTCGAGTGTTTTATTTATATTTTCTTTTCATTCATGTCTTTTTATGTTTATTTATTTTTAGATATTTTTCAACTCTCCTTTTTTGATGCCATTCATTTTATTTCGTTTATTTTTCTTCGGTCCGCGTGAACGAACGCGATTACGATCCCTTTGACTCCGCCTTTTTACAGCCCACCGTGCGTCGCATACAGAGACCACATTGTTTAGCTGGAAATCCTTCGCTTTTTTTTTTATTCCAATCTTAAACTTGAAATTGTATCAATAAAATCAATTACTATTTTTGATTTATTTAAAATATTTATATTTTATTTTTCTACGTTAATTAATTTATAAACTTTTAAGATGTGATTTAATTCATATAATCAAAATAATTTATTAATAAATATAATGTATGATAAATTAAAAGATTAAACTAAAGATACTTTAACAGAGATTTAGTGTATAAAAGGTTATATACTATGAAGTATACAAAATAAAGTGTTAGAGTTGTTGATAATAATAATTATAGAGTGGTAACGAGATAATTATAATGATTAGAAAGGTACATATGACTGCGGGCGTCAGTGAAGTGTGTAATATAACAATTCAATAATTATTTTTATTTTATAATCTTGATATAACAAATTCACATACATTATTTATTATCTTTGAAGCTGGTGTATATTTAATTATTTGTATTACGTGAAGAAAAATATAAGTTCTCCTGATATATATGTTATATATAGTAATTGTTCCGATTGGAAGATAAAAAAGATTCCGATGCTGGCGTAATGATCTTTCTTATGTCATGGAATTTTTCTATGTTGCATATGAATAATTCCTGTGTAAACATACACGGGAAAAAAGGAACTCAAAATTTAATTATAATTAATATGTAGAAAGTAAACTAAAACCCTTGATGGGATCCGATAATTTTTATTTTAGGTATAAGTAAAAATTACTATTCCATAAAAATAAAAGAAACGCTCAGTAATTTTTACTAGTGATTAAACTTTTTATTTATGGAATAGTAATTTTTACTTGCGTCAAAAGTTAGAGGAATCAGACTTTATAAATTGGTTTAGTTTACTTTCCACGTGGTAATTTTTGCTTTCTTTTTCCGTGTAGGAAAAGTAACGGGGTGGCAGAATATTTTTTTTATATGCCTACAAAGGAAAAATTACGATGGTAAATCCTTAAAATTCTATTTTTTATGGGCGTTTAATAAATACAAGTCACTAAATGTTAGTAGAAATTGCACTTCATTTACATGCCATTGAGTAGTATATTTTACAATGTACATGGGAAAATTTAGATATTTACCACATTTCCTCACAGTATAAAACTTTCTGGGTAATTTTTACTAAAAATTTCTCTGCATGTAGGCATACACGGAGAAGCCATTGTCTTTTTTAACAAGTTGCCTAAAATGGTTGTTTATACATCTAAAACGAGTCTGTATGATTTCAATACACGAGAATCTTATAGGTAATTGGACTAGATATAAGTAATAGTTTTTGTGATAAAATAATTGAAAAGTCCACCAATTAGTGCCTATAGGGGGCAGGTAATAAAGGGTGCTTATAAATATGATGATAAACTTTGATACAAGATGACTTAATGAATTCGATATTTTTTGTACACTATAGTGTGAAAAATTCCCATTAGATTTTACTATGGGTGAATTGTAACACCGGACCATAAGAAAACTGGTACAAAATTTACAAGAGTCTCATAGTAAACGTATGCGCATAGGTCCCAATCGTGTCATCTGCGCATACCATTTACTATGGGACACTTGTAAATTTTGTGTCAGTTTTCTTATGGTCCGGTGTTACAATGCACCCATAGTAAAATTAAATGGGAATTTTTCACAGTGTAGCCATACTTCTATACGACTAAAATATGATATTTTTCGCACACTGACGTCACAACTCAGTTATACCCATACTTTTACTTGCTGACTATAAACACTAAATGTCGTACATTTCGAATATATGTTGAAAACAACTTTATTTAGTTACACAAACTCTAAGTACTTCATAATCCACTGATAGTGAGAATAAAAATTATAAACACAGGGAAATCTTAAAATTTTACTTCATCGTTTAGTCATTTTTTAGTTGTATTGTAAAAAATCAATCACTATATTTTTAACATTTACAGTCTGTGTGGCCAAATAGTAATATTTTGCTCAATTTTGTCCTGTGTAGGAACTATTCGATTGTAACATAGAAAAAATGACTATTTTTTTTGTTGCTGTAGTAAAATTTGTTAATTATTTTAAATTATGTAGGTAATTAAAAATACTTATATATTTTTTTTTGTTTACGTGCACGTGCAAGAAGATAATTGAAATGTCTTGATGCAATTATTGCGATTAATAGTCACTGAGAATATCGAGTCTTACTCATCGGACATTCACTGTGTGTACCTGAGAGATCGATAAGAAAACAGCCAATACAATTAATCATTTAATTTACAAAAACCTATCTCTGTAGGTATATAACTTTATATGGATAAATTTAATTAAAAAAAAAGTTGACATTCAAGGTTTGGCGTAAGGTAGTCAGACGAAAATTAATTATCTTTTCTAAGATAATTAATTTGTTTTTAATTATTTAATCAATCAGTTAACAATAAATAATATGAAAAAAATTTTCAATATCACGAAAAAAATTCTTATGATCTTTTGTTGACGCGTGAAAATAAATAATTTGTAAAATTAGTTAGTTAAAAAATACAATAATAAATAAATAAATGAGTTTATCATTGAAGTGATAAAAAGAAAAATTGCTATAATTTAAAAAAACAAATTATGTATGTGTAAATAAGAAGCATTAATTTAATATCATCATTTTTAAAGTCCGTTATTTTCACTCAGCTAATGGCAGCAAATTTACTCAACCTCTTGTTATCGAGTTGAAGTGAAGACCGGATTCATGGCGCTACTCGTTTCATCACTCTTCTCACCTTAAGTGGATAACAACTCTTGATTTTACTCCTTCAAATCATCATTTTTTGATACGAAAAAATTTCAAATTAAGCTCATGAGCCAAATAACAAAAATTATAATAATCCACCACTCTATTTTTAAAATAATTAATACACGGGAAAAATTTTTTGATGGAAATTACTCTGAAATTTTGAATAATCCTGGGCCATTCCAAAAAGTTGGTATTTTTTAATTCCAACTTGTAATATTTTTTGTTGAAATATTAATATCGCTAGACTATATTTTTCTCTACTAATGAGTAATTTTTTAACAGCAGATAAAGTGGTATAATTATATGATTTTATGAATATTTTAGCTGAACCTACAAATTTTTATTCTACATGTACTAATTTTTACTCCCCAGTACAGCATTTTTTTAAACGTATTGATGTTATGATGAAAAATTACTTGTACTTCAAATAAAATTTCGAATCTATTCAAGTATTTTTTACTCTAAACTGCAAAGTACTAATTTATGATGTATAAGTTTCCGGTCCAGTAGTTAAAATAATAATAATAACAATTCTGAGGACAGTGGATCAGGGTGCTACATTAATACTCCACTTATTATTTTACGCAACATTTCGTAATTTTATTCCCATTTCTTCAGGCGATCTTTGAAAACAAATAGATTTATTTTAATATGCAATAATAACCATTAAAATTCTTATGTACATTTGGCAATTAAACAACAAACCATGATATGATGTATTAACACAGTCGATCTTAGCTAACTGCCTTGTCATTTGTTTTCATAAAGTATATAATATTGAACATGTCTTTTTACAATTTAATGTCTATTTTTAATGAAGTAATAATTCAGTGGTCTTCGTTAATCTTCAGATAATATTGGCTTCGATTAAATGTCTTTTATTTTGCTCGCGACAACTTACGTATGCTTGGAAAAAGACGATCTCTTTACGTCTATAACTTAATATTTATTTTAAAATAAAATTTAAAAATTTTTTTTATCTTTTCCTTTTCAACACAATACTAGTAATTTTTTTCTTTTTCAAAATATTTATTTTAAATCATATTCTAATGCAATTAGATGGTTTTAGATTTTTTATAGAAATTTCAAACTAATTAATTGTAATTTTTATTTTAATTCGATATAAATTTTATAAAATGAATCATCAATTTTTTATTATTACCTACGAGTAATAATTGAATTAAAAAGTGCTGATTTAAACGCTAGGGGTAATTTTTACTCACTGAAAGAATCAAATTTCATAATTCAAAAGTAAAAAGTCGTAATAGCCCAAGATTACTCAATTTCGAGTAATTTTTAGAATAAACAACAGGTAATATTTATACAAAAATTATTTCCGTGTAAAATTTATAAAATAGTAAATAAAAATTAAAAAAATTGATGACAAGGATAACGATGAATCTGCTGTAAATTCTCGAGAAAATTGATTGGGCTGTCTGTGTAAAAGCAGAAAGCCGCAAAGTGTATTCGTCGTTGGATGTGAACAAATTGCGTACAAGCGAGCGTGAGGATAAAATCCCCGTATCTTCCATATATATATATATATACATTCTACACTTGACTTTCATCTATACATATATCTGTACACAATACAACAGTTTATACTACACACTTAAATGTTGTTTAAAGGAAAAGAAGTAAAACCGAAGGCAGTAGATACAAGTCGAAGGTAGACAAGAGTATATACACAGAGCAGAGGATAAAGTATATATAGTTGAAAGAGGAATAAGTGAACCCGAGCATTGATTGTTGGTTAAAGAGTAACAAGGAACGAGAGTTAAATAAGTTGAGGGTATACTAGCACTATTATCGTTTTGATCTCACTGCGTATTTCCAAACAATGCAAGTCCGAGCGAGAATCGCATCGCCTTCAGCGATCGAGGCTTAAGCAGCCGGATCGGCTTCTTCTCCTTCTTTTGCTTATACTTCTTAAACTTATTCTCATCTTTCTTCTCTTACACTTGCTATCTTTTTTTTAGCAGTATAAAATAATAATAAGATTAAAAGGAATAAAAAAAAGCATATGTGCATGCATGAGTAGAGTGTACATATATAGCAGACTCTGGTCTGTGGTTACACATCTGGAGATAGAGATGGAGTAAAGAGGCTGGAAAAGGTGGATCGGTACTGACTGGATTCACCAGCAAGGTGAGAACTTGTGAACGGAACCAACGGCTTATTGGTTGATACTTGGTACCAATTCAACCAATCACAGCACGATATTACAACACTTTAGGGCACTAAGATGTCTTATGTCTCTCTTATTTTATTTTATATATATATATATATATATATATATATATATATATATATATATATATATATATATATATATATTGATGTTAATATGTTGGTTATTTTCTTTTAAAAAAGTAAAAAAAACTGTTTTTTTATTATACTTATTTTAATTATTACAAACGAGAGTATAATTGAGACTTGACGGATTAATTTAATGTCTTTAATTTACGTGATTAGTAAGTAAATGCACGTGAATAATGTACCGGTGTGTGTTAAAGGAAGACGGTTGAGAGAGTATGTAATAAATCTTAGCCAGTTGCTTCTGAATTACACCCTTCACGATGCTCGCATAGCAGTCCGCCTACCTCATCCTCTAATAACACACGTCTAGACTAAATTGCTCTTCAGGGTGGCGAGACACCGAGTGATTAGAAAATATTAAAAGATTACTGACTCATAATTTACGCTGCAATATGCTTTCGTTTCTTTTTTCTAATTACTAATGAGATCATTAAATCCAATATACCTTTTTTTTTTTTTTTTTTAACTAATTAGGAGACCGAGGCAAAATGAGCGATTCTAAAACTGAATTAGTGAAAACTAGTGAATATTCACTAATTAAGAGTAATAGTCGTACATGCACACCACTCACTCCAAAAAGTGGTATGACTATAACTTTGAATCAGTGAATATTCACTATTTGTTAGTGAATTCAGCTAATTTTCTTAATAGAGCACCTTTTTTTATATTAAAAATTAATTGTTGTGTAAAAAAAAAAAACGGGGCAAAGTGATCAACGCGGTCATTGCGTCTAATTGAATTTTTTTTTTCTCTAAATTAAAATAGAGAAACATTGAAATTTTGTTGGTTTATTAATTTAATTATTGAAATGAGTTTCAATTGTCATAGATCAAGTACACACTGAAAAAAAAAATATTTGTCCCAAATAAATCAATTTATTTGTGACTTTTTTTTTAAATATTTCTTAATGACAAATAAATATATTTGGTACAACAAAATATGACAGTTGATTCAAATAATTTTATAATTTTACGGAAATATATAATTTATTTGTGGTAAAGATATTAAAGATATTTTTGACAAATAACTTAAAATTCGGCGATACTATAAACGTTGAAAAAAAATGCTACCTATCACCATCTTGCAATAGGGAATGATTACCATCTGCATACGATAATCATTATCATGCTTTTATGTGTATTCGTTTCTTGTATGGTAATAATTACTATTGCTGATAGTAATAGTGACAATCTCGATAGTAATATTTTTTATCTACGAAAAATTTTTAAATTTTGCCGTCTGAGATAGTAATGATTATCATTTCAGATAATAATGCTTACCATCTCCGATAGAAAAAGTTAACATAAATGAATATTGAATGAGAATCATTCAAATCTAACGATGGGAATAACTAAGTCCATATTTATTTGTAGCAGTTGCACCATTTCTTTACGATAAATAAATCACTTATTTTACGCAATTAAATTATTCAAATATATTATATCTTTCTCACAATTATATATTTATTTGATCATATCCAAATATACAATATCTTTGGCTCAAATAAATCTTAGTCGATTCAAATAAATCTTTTTTTTTAGTGCATAAAAATACAAAAACTGTTTTTTTAATAGTGGCTCTCTTTATCTCAGTTTCAACTTTTTCCAGATTGTCAATGAAAAAACTTAAATGACAGACAAAAAAAAATTTTTTTTACGGAAAATTACAAGATAGTCGCATAGCTCAGGCTGATCTTGTCCCATTATTTTTTAAATACCATAACGAAGCATTTTTAAACTAAGAGCAATTTGTCTAAAAAATGATGTCTGAGTTTGCCTCAATTCCTTATTCATTTTAACATGACATTGTAAAATAAAAGGATTAGATTGTCTGACAAATAAAATTAAATAGAACGTAAGAAAAAGTGAACAGTAATTACTTAGTATAAAAAAAAAAAAAAATGAATTGTTGAATTTAAAATTGTCATTATTTATTCAGGTTAATTATATAAACAATCTATTGAAATATTTGAAATAGTTATACGGTAGATTACTGTTTAATTTAATTCATCAACTCGAATCTTATCTATTATGTTAGACATTAATTGCAGCATTTCATACTCACGTACACGTTGGTACGTTGCTTAGTATCTTTATCTGCACGTTGGAATTTGCGCGCGTGATGAATCGTGGTGAGTATAAGAAACAAGTGAATATAAAGAAAACAAAAGAAATAAAGATTTAAGATTTATCAAGTTACAAGCTTGGAATAGAAATGTATTTTTTTAAATACTTATTTATTATCACTTGGAAAAATTTAATCGCCTTTTCTTATTAACTTATTTTTTTCATTTCTCAGTATCATTGTTTATACTTTTTATTTCATAAATATGATTATGTATTTAATATTAATTAAATTATTAATTTTTAAATCAAGAGTAATAAAAAATTTATTAACATTGTAGACAATACTGACAAATTGGCGCCAATTAAAATTCCCTGTAAACCCAACTGGTCTCTCCCTCTCTTTCTCTCTCTGATTCTCTTTCTACTCAACTCAATCGTCTTCTTCCTTCCTTCTCACCCCAAACTATCGCATGTAAAAGGGTCTCGCAGGACCAGTTCTCAACCAATTAACTTGTAGTCACCAGGAATCCGTTCCCTTCTTCCTCTGGTATCCCACTACCAGTTCATCGTCCTGACACTATAATTATCACCTAAATTCATTCATCCCAATCTAAATTAATCCTTACATTCTCCACTACAAATTTATCTACCACTTTGACATTTAACTACAATAACTATTACTACCGAATAAAATTCGTTTAATTCCTTTGTATAAATATCAATAAAATAAGTACTGGCAAAAAGAACTTAAAAATTTCAATGATAGTCAGAAAAACCACATCATTAAAGTTGTCATAGTGTTTTAGAATACCAAGAAATGGGATAGAGAAAGAGCGGGAATATATTTATACATATAAGTGGAACAGAGAAAGGACAGTGGAGGGTGCGCGACTAAACACCCACGACTGTGTGCTAGATCGAGCTTATCTTTAACTCACAGACGCGTCACGATCGATATATCTCGCGAAGGTAGCTCTTCACCAATCCTTCTCCTACCATATATACCTCGAGATGATTTTCAACCCCCGCGTATATCCGGTATCCACTCCTAAAATACCTATATCGTTTTGTGTGATGGTATATAAGGGGTGTGAGTTCCAGATTAACGGATTGATATGCCACTTGAAATGTACGAGTTTATATCCTCATATCTTTATACATAACATCTATATTTATATGTATATATATGTATAGATATATACAATCATAGATACATATATATAAAGAGATAGAGAAACGCAAAACGTCCTCGACCACGGTTACACAGAAAAGATCAATTTTAGATTCGATGGGATTTATAACTTCCTCTAATATGGCGACGATATAATCTCACCCTTTTCCAGGTGTTATCATCCCCCTCCAATCTTATACTTCTTTACATCCCTCATCCTCTTCTGTAGCTGTTCTGCACCTCTGCAAGTTCTTACTCTTCTACTGCATCTGGTAGTACTACTACTAGTTCGCCTCGTCGAGGACGTGGTCGTTATTACTTTCCGTTACGTCTTAAATTTAGTCGGTAAAATATTTTTTAAAAGTGTATGTTCAAAGATAACCGGATGAAGCCACATATCGTTGAGGTTAAGGTGGGTACAAGCGATTATATATATACATATATATGTATATGTATATAGAATAAGTTGTATGTGTGTATGGTGGTAACGTTGTCGTCTTTGTCGTCGGGCTTTTAACTCTTATAACCCCCATAAATTTATAAATAACATACACTAGCGTGTCCGGCGGGGGTTGCGAGTGTACGTAAACAAGCGGGCTGCAAGTTCCGTTATCTGCGAGGCGCAGCGTCGACGTCGTACCAAGAGGTGAAACTAAGGGAGTGAGAAAAAGAGGGAGAGAGGTAAAAGGGGTTTATGGGGGCTCGGGTGGTAAGAAGGTATATAAAGGGTGAGAGGGTTGCTCGACTCGCGTCGTCTTTATCGCAGTAGCAAGCGTCTCTTTATCAGGCCACCATTAGAATATCTAAATATCACCCTTGTGTGTCCTAATCGCGAGCCCACAGAGAAAGAAAAAGAAAGAGAGAGAAAGTAAAACATGGCTACTTGATAACGTCATACACATCCCTAGACGCACGTCAAAATTTTTAAACTAGTCATCTTAGTTTTTTTTTAATTATTGTCATTATGCTTTATGTCAGATTAATTATTCAATAATTCATATTTTAGAATCAATAAATTTTTTTTTTCTTCAAAATTTTAAGTATTGATCCCAAGTCAAAATACAAATTTGGATTTAAGTCTCAAAGTTCTCAAAGAAGTTTTTGAGGATCAATTTAGAATTTGAAGATTGACGACAGTGTAGAAAGTTATCCTTGTTTAGTCTTCAAAGTAGTAGTTACGACCAATTTTACCCCTTTGAGGACTAAACTAAAATAACATTATCTGGATTAGAGCCTCAAAATACTCAAAGCATACAGGAATAATTTTATCAACATTTGAACCTCAAAAGTCTCATTCGACGCATTCTCTCCCCTCCCTTTTTTATCTAAAATTTTTAAAAGCCCAAAATATAACTTTTCATTATTTGAGGATTTTGAGGTCTTAATTATAATTTTAAAAAATCGACAAAATATTGTTATTTAGACCTCATAGTTGTCATTGAGGATTTTTAGTACTAATGTAGAGTTACTTTCTGAGCGGCAAATAAAACATCAACGGAATTGAGGCTTTTTAGGACTAAAATAGAATTTTTTAAGTTCCCGCTAAGAAAATTGGAAATTTTCAAAAATTCGGGAAGTTATTGATTTCACCCCGATTTGTGAAAATCGAAATTCCAACAGATGTCGACGTTTTGAGGTTCTAGGAAGCTATTCTGACTAAATTCAAGATGATGTCCGAGTGTATGTATGTATGTACGTACGTACGTATGTAAATATTCTGTAACTTTTGAACGGGTGAACCGACTTTGATCTTTGAGGTGTCATTCGACGCAGCTTATTATTTACTATAAACACTGAAAATTTGAGCTTAATCGGTAGGGTACGTTCGGAGATATTTCAAAAATAACATTTTTTTAAAAATGTTTTTTTTTTTGAATAACTTGTAATTCGCTCAATGGATTGGTTCTAAAATCTAATCAGCTCTAAAACTTTGTAAGCCGCGTCGAATGCTACCTTAACCATCAGAATCCTTTCATTCGTTCAAAAGAAACCACTAACGAAAGAATTAAAAAAAAAAATTTTTTTTTAGTATTTTGGAAATTTCTCAAAAACGACTCGATAAATCAATTTCAAAATCTGATCCGTTGTAGAACTCAATAAAAAGGAGCTCGAAATGGGCGGGAAGTTTTGGGGCTGGCCCACAGGGTCAACCGACAGACCGATTTTTTTTGACGGGATATTTAAAATTTTTATCGGATATCTGACTGTAGAAGTTAGAATTTAATTTTTTTATTATTGAGGCTTTAGTGTAAATAAAAGATATATATGAGTTTATTTATCTACACATTAAGTTATTATTTTAGCGTTATTGTTTTAAGGATAAAAATCAGTATTGTGGTTAAGATGGTAGTTAAAGAAAAGAGACGAAGAGAGTGAACAAAAAGAGTTAACTTCTAGACTGACGACTGGTCGCGACTGATAAGAACCCCCAGTATCCAAACCACAAAATCCAAAGACCACTCTCTAAACCTGATGGAATATGACTATGACTACGAGATATACCTATTTGTTGCAAGTTGACAATATTCATACATCATTGTATCATTGATTAAGCGAATGGATGACGGAAACGCATTGTTGACTTACCTGTAACAAAAAAGTAAAAAAACATTTAAATAAATTAGTTTAATATTTTATTGATATTATAAGAATAGTATAAATAAATCAGTGAAATCTTAATAAATGTTAGTCCGAAATCGAAGAGAAGGAATTGAGAGAGGAAATAAATGGAGAATAGCGAGTTATGAGTACAGTAGTGGATAGTGAATGAGAATAGGATGAGAGAGTGGTATCTGAGCAAAGGGGTGTGAGAATAACGTCAGAATAGCTGGTAGGCAGCTAATATCCTCCTGGCTTGGTATCCCCTAGGCTCATCTCAATAAATTCAATATACTTGTGTAAATCGGGGAATCCCTTCCAGTTGATCGCTTACGGGACAGCGACCAACCCTCTCTCTCTCTCAATTCACCCGGCACTGCCACATTCTCTCATCTATTCGCCAGTACTCGGGTTTCAACAGCTAAATCCGTTTCCATCCCCGTCGTTCGTCCAACGACGGAGATGAGCTGCCTCAAGCCGACGTTTACTTCATCCCCAGTACCTGTCTTCACAAATGATTATTATTATGCATCAACTATTGATTAATCTTTAATAGAATTTTTTTTTTATTCATGAATTTAAAATATTAATAAGCCAGATAAATAATATAAGATTTTAAGTAGTACAACATATATGTGGTAAGGCCACGGATTCGAGTGTAGACTTTATTGTCTAGGTTCTTGGCCTCCGAAGGAGATCACATATTTTACCACCGACAATTTCTTAGTAATCAGCGGGGGTTTAATTTAACGGTATAGTAAGTATATGGATATATATATATATGTATGCATGTAAAGAGTGGGAATGTGAATATAAGGCCTAATATCCGACACTATCGCGTACCAGTCCCGACGTTACCAACGAGCTTTTCATCGAGTCGTTAGTTAGGGTCGAGAACTAGCAAACGTCTTTCTCACCCTTTTACTACACCATATAACCCACAACCCATTTCACCGTCGAACTAAAAAGCCCGTGAGACACGACTTATCGCCACTTAAGACCATTGTCTATGCTAATGTACTGCGACCCATCATTACCCCTTTAACTTTTTTTTCTTTCTCACTCTCAGCTCAGCGATAAAATTAAACATTTATTTTTCATGAATTTTTTTTTTACGTTTCTTTGATTCCGGTGTTTGAATAAATTATCAGGTATATTTAAATTACTTTTAAACTCAGAAATTTAATAAAAAAAAATTCATTTTCAATCAAATGAATAAATCAAAAAAATTAATTATTTTCAGTGAAATATTTATTCTCTTAATAATTTTGTCGATTACTTATTTTTTACGACCCCTATAAACTTCTTAAAACAATAACCCATTTTTGTAATGATATATTATTTTTCTGTACACTACATTATTTTAAAAATACATATATACGAAATAGGAAAAAAAAAAAGATTTCAACCCCCGATGATAACAGAGTCCAGATCACCTTCCAGATCGTTTTCTTCATATTCTCTCGCTCGAATTGGTTGCAGCAAACCGGCCGAGCGAGAACCCACCAAGATAAAAATAATAAATCATCACTACCCGCACATCCTTGGCATCGGTAAAGGGGGTAGTACACGAAGAAAAGGAGGATGAGTTAAAGTTGCAGTTGCAGTTCCAGTTCCAGTTCCAGTTTCAGATGTAAGAGGAGAAGTAAAGGTGCATTCCCGATTTTTTCGTGGTAACTGGAGACCAATACGGAAATAAGTATATGTAGAAATAACAATGATACTGATACCAAACGAGTGTTGTATTGGTGTAAAAAAAATATTATATATGTATATTATAATAATGATAATATAAATATATATGGGTAATATAGTATATTGTAAAGGGTGTGAGGGTGCGTGAAGGTGTGCATACAACTGTTCTCCACCCCTTTTCCTACTCTTTCGCTCTACTATCTCGAGCCCGTTCAACGGCGATTAATAACGAGGCGTCGTTACCGAAAGATAAGAGCGCCCTCTTATTTCTCTTCCTGTCGATACGCCCAAAGGAATCGCGATCGTAAATACACCCCCATAAAATACCCCGTCAATTTGTGTGTGTTAAGGTACGTTAAAATATTATTGCTTAAATTTATTATTGATACACAGAAAAAATAATAACGGTTTAAGTAAATTATTTTCTTACAAATATCATTCTTGTTTCAGAAAATTTAAACTTTTCAAGTAAAAAAAAGTTCAATCTTAAATAAATAAATTATAACTTTTCAATGGAGAATAATAATTTTTCTTTCAAAAATTTTAATTTTGAAAGAAGCATTTTTTGTTTTCAAACAAGATGCATACATACTTCTGCCAATAATTTTTTTCTTTTCATTTGAGACCGATAATATTATGATACTGAAATTAGCCGACTTTTAATAATTTTTTATTTTTCTTAGAAGCGGTAAATCATAAAAAAAAAATTTACAAAAAATTACACCTGTAGTTTTTCTAATTTTCTACAGGTGCATATTTATTATTTTTTTTTTTAATTTTTGTAAATTATTTTTAACTTCCCGCTAAGAAAATTGCAAATTTTCAAAAATTCGGGAAGTTATTGATTTCAGTCCGATTTTCGAAAATCGAATTTCTAAGAGATCTTGACGTTTTGAGGTTCTAGGAAGCTATCCTGACTAATTTCACGATGATGTCCGAGTGTACGTACGAGTGTAAATATCTATAACTTTTGAACGGGTGAACCAATTATGATCATCAAGCTGCCATTCGACGCGGCTTGCAAATACCTTGAAGCTAAAAAAAATAAACTTGATCGGTAGGGCTCGTTCAGAGATATTCCAAAAATAAACTTTTTTCAAAAATGTTTTTTTTGGATAACTTTTTATGTTCTCGATGGATTGATTCCAAAATAAACTGGGCTCTGAAGCTTCATAAGCCGCGTCGAATGCCACCTCAAACATCAAAATCGGTTAATTCTTTCAAGAGAAACCTTTGTCGAAAGAATTAAAAGAAAAAAAAATTTTTTTAGTATTTCGAAAATTTCTCAAAAACGACTTAATGAATCAATTTAAAAATCTGATCAGTTGTAGAACTTAATAAAACGCGTCGATTGCCGCCTTGATTTTTTAAAAAAAATCCGAAAAATTTGAATTGTCTTCCAATTTCAAAATCATATAATATTGACTCAGGATGATTCTGACTTAGTTTGTATGGCGCGTTTTTTAAATTAGGATGTTATTTTACTTGATTCAAAATATATTTTTCAAAATTATTAATCAGTTTATTACTGCAATAGTTACTCATACTAATTTTTAATTTGGAAGTTTAATGCACATTTTTATTTGTAAAAAAAATTTATTTATACTTAAAATTTGAATAATATTTTTTTTAATGACCACATTTTCAATAATAGAAAATTTAAGGTTACCCGATAAATAAACATTGACAAATAAATACATTTACTGCGAAAATCTTTAAAGTTTGAACTCAGTAATTATTCACTATTTTTGGTATTACGATAATTAAATTTGTTCATATTTACATACATAAAACAAAAATAATTATCAACCGCGAGATTTATGTTTTGACATTCAAATTGTGAACCTACAATTCAAAACTAACTAAAACTAACCGAGAAAAAAAATATATGTCACAAGCATTTTTTCTTTTTCCAAGTATATACTTATATATTATAAGGCCTCGGGTAATCCCATATCCGGGCAACTTTAATCAAATCCAATTTTTACACCAAATTAAACTCACTTAAAACCGTTCAAATTCAAATGTCGGCACCGGGATGAACCTCAGGTCCGAAAGACCTCATATTTTATGTGTGAAAAATTCTTTTGGCTTCCACTGGGATTCGAACCCACGCCTGGCCAGTAATCAAGTTCGAGAGGCCTAAGTCTTACACTTTTGACTGTCACAAGCAAATACGCTGTACTTATCGAAGCGACACCTGCCGTCAAAATTGTTACTATACTCAAATAAATCTGTTACTTGGTTTGAGAGTTAGATTTATTGAATGAAAAAAAACGTACTTTTGAACTTAGCATAAAAAAATCTTGATTTAAGAATCTTGAAACTCCTTGAGCCAAGAAAAAAATTCTTGAAGCAAAAAAAATGTCATTCTTTAAACTAGTATTTTTGGTCCAAGAATATCTTACTTGAATCAAGTTAACTTTTTTTTCTGTGTATACATTATTTTTTTTGTTTCAATTTAATAAAATAATAAAATTTCATTTTATCGTTTCAATTGGTTAAATACAATATACAATTAAATTAATGAAACAAAGGTGTGTAAGAGTGTAAAACAAAAAATAAACAAAAAAAAAAAAAGAAAAAAACAAATGGAATGACTTGATCCATCCCGGAAAGTTGAAGCAGCGGTCGGGGGTGGCTTATCGCTTAGCGCACGCGGTCGCCACCGCCAGTCACCACCGGTTAAAATTCACCAGAGCTTTACAATGCGAGGGGGTGGTCTAAAAGAGAGTAGTAGTCATTGGACAACTGTTTTGTAGGCAGACAGCCAGTTTTCCGATTTTAATTTCATCAAAAACGTCAATATAAAAACAATCAACGTTGATTAAGTCTTTATGATGATCTTATAACCTTGTGTGTTATTTAAAGAACGTTGATCGTATATTAATAATCGTATATTCATGATTAAATATATCATCATATATATTCATTTAATAATTTTCCATCACTTAGGGTCGGTTGTATCTGTATTTATTGCTATCACTTTATGATTATTGTTAATGCTCTCTTGTTTGCGATTGCTTCAAAGAGATTTTCTCAACAAATATTCAAACAAAATCTTTATAAATAAAAAAATAATTAATTTGATAATAAATAAAAATTTTATTTGATACAAATATTAATTAATTTGTTGACTTTAAAGATTTAGTCATTCGATAAATGCCGGTAAAAATATTATTTGATAAGGAAAATTTAAAAAAATGAGTAACTATTGATTTAACTTGAAAGGATGACCAAAAAATGAATAAAATGGCAGGACATTGAATCCTAAGATCTACTGAGACTCAACTCGCTCCCTCGACTGGTAAGATGACGATCAGCGATAAAGGCTCCTCGCGTCGTTTCGCGGCCACAGACTGCCAGGACGATCAGTACACAGAGTGTAAGTTATGAGGAAAGGTTTTATAAACCCTCCTCCTCCTCCTCCTCTCTCTCTCTCTCTCTTTCTTCTTATTTTCTCTCTCTGGGTTACGATATCAACACTTGAGATCATCCTGTCCCTCTTTTACAGCATATACTCTTCTTTACTTCTCTCCTCTCCCTCTCCTGCTTTCTGAAGACTCTCGATTCCCAGCCTGGTTTCTTTAGTACAGCACGTGTGTCCTCCGCCTTCCTCTACATCTGAGAGTACTGAGACTCGAAGTAGAATTGGAAGGGCCTTAGGGAGATCACGATGCCAGGTGCAGAGAAAGAGAGAGCTTTATATATGTATATATCTGATTAAATGTAGATACACGAAATTTTTACTTTCTTACACACCTCTGTATCTCTTTCTCTCTTTCTCATCTTTATAGTAATACTATATATCCACATATCCATAAGGTTTTATCCTATAGAATAAGAGACGATACACTCTTACTCGACCTTCTGTTTTTATCCCTCTCGTATATACTTATTTAACATTGCTCTTCGTCACTCAGTTGGTATATTGGTCTTGCTGATATAAGCTTTGCTATATACCCTCCATCTCACCCCGGGTATATAAGAGAACCCAAGATGCCCTTCGTGAGATACTATTGGATACCTATGCAACCTGTTATTATACATTGGCCTATACAAACAACGTGTTAATCGCGACCATTTGCACTTGATTCCATTCAACCTCTCGGACCATTACACCTACATCATCAATCTATTTTATAGTCCATTACTTTGCTGCATTTTTTTAATTCTTATATTTAACTTTTTTTTCTTTTTATTATTTTTCATGATAATTAATTGAAATATCGTATCTTGTTATTAAATGTGAGGATATTGAGATGTTTACTCTCCCACATGATGTTTATTTATATTTTATTGCTAATGATAAAACAGAAATTTATCTCTTAATTTCAATTTAGTAATAATATCTCAATAAAATATTTACAAATTAAATAAATAATTATTTTTTGTAGATAGAAATTTAATTAAAGACAATGGTTACTTTGGTGAATTGTATGCATATATATTTAAATAATTCCCTGAGGACTTGGACAAAATACAACACTCTGGTTTGCCCTGAGACCTGCTGATGATTTGTTTACTCTCGAGTCTCCCTCGACGAAACGCCCACCGCCTCAGATCGAACCTTGACCTCCGAGCTAATTGTTGTTGGCTCTAGATCTAAGGATATGTCTGACCCTACCGACCACCTTTACCTTTTTTCCTCTACTACATATCTAATACCCTTAAGCATCGACATTCCATTGATAAAAAAAAAATTAAAAGTACACTCAATGATCTATATCTCAAATTTTTACTTGATCATCAACCAAAACAAAAAAAAAATATATACATACTCAATAATAACAAAAATATATAATATTGAGATCTCTGATTTATCCGTTGAGTCGTGAATCGTGAGCGATTGATCGGTTGGATCACGAATAGCTATAGGGTAAGATGAGAAAGTCTCTCTCAATAATAATCTTTAATAAAAATCATATAATTCTAATTTTATCATTGAATACTTGAAATTTTATGTATACTATAAGAAATCGGGAGTGAATTCGGATTTCGAATCCAAACTGCGTTACTCGGAGTTTCGGAGTTTTTAAAAAAATCACTTCGCATAGGGGGTAAATAGGGATTTTGCTTTTTTAGCAGAGTAAATTCGGAGTGATGTGGATTTTATTTGACCTATAAACGGTAACCCCGGTCTGGCAGGCTGCTAATCAAATTTAAAATCGATGAAACTATTTTTAATATTTTTATTAGGGTGGTCGTTAAAAATCACATTTTCTCAGGCGCACTATAAAAAGCTTCTTTTTAGTGAAAAAATACATGGGGAATTTGGTTTTTTCTTTTTAAGTAAAAAGAACACGAGCCTCAGGGCGATCAAAGTTCATTTTTCGAAACGGCCGCAGTTTTTTTTAAATATCTCATGAAATATGCAGACTAGAGGAAAAAATCATAGGAATAATTTTGTAGGAAATTAAATTCTTGACAAAAAAGGTCATATTAATTTTTTTTATGAAATCTGTATTTACAAAGATATAAGCAAATTTTTTAAAATCTTTTTAATTGAGTATTTTTCGGATTACAGATGTTGAAAATACCATTTTTCTAAGTATATAGAAACTATAATCATTAATGATTGATATGTTACGAGTTACAAAGTTGTCTATATTCAATAAAAAACATTATTTTTAACATTCGTAATCCTTAAAATACTTCATTGAAAAGATCTAAAAAAGTTTGTTTATATCTTTGTAAATACACATTTCATAAAAAAAATTAATATGGCCTTTTTTGTCAAAAATTTAATTTCATTCAAAATTGTTCCCATGATTTTTTTCTCTAGTCTGCATATTTCAAGAGATATTTAAAAAAAACTGCGATTGTATCGAAAAATAAACTTTGATCGTCCTGAAACACGTGTTCTTTCTACTGAAAAAAAAAAAAAAACCAAATTCCCCGCGTATTTTCTTATAAAAAAGAAGCTTTTCATGTGGCGCCTGAAAGAATTGGATTTTCAACGATCACCCTAATGTCTATGCTAAAATATTAATTATTGCGAGGTTTCAAAATGAATGAAGTTTATAGTATCATTAAATCATGTCTTTTTCATGAAGATATAGTTTTATTCATGTAAATAGATAAAGTTCCTTTTTCAAACGTAAAAAAATCGAGTGCACTTCTACACTGTGAAAAATTCCCACTAAATTTGGGTGCATTGTAACCCCGGACCATACGAAAACTGACACAAAATTTACAAGTGTCCCATAATAAAAGTATGCGCATAGGTCCCAATCGTGTCGTCTGCGCATACCGTTTACTATGGGATACTTGTAAATTTTGTACCAGTTTTCTTATGGTCCGGTGTTACAATACGCCCATAGTAAAATTTGTTGGAAATTTTTCACAGTAATAGCGGTCTGTCAAACGGCATTACCCGTAGCGTGTAAATTTTTAGGGTTACCGTTTAAAGGTTAAATCTGTATTTCCTCTGATTCGGAGTTTTAATCTTAAAATAAGCTCCCCCGGAGTAAATTTAACTCCAAGGAGATTAAATAAATAAACAGTCATCCGTTCCATATTTACTCCCCGTTCATTTTGAAAAATTTTTACAGTGTAAGTATAAAATGAAACTTTGTTAAAAAATTGTTATCAATTTGGTAGAAAAAGTAAGTAAATATATTTTAACAAAAGAAATATATAAAAGTATATCAAGAAAATAGAATCTCATATAAAAAATGAAAACTCGTTGAGAAGTTGAGGAAGCTTCATTAAAAATAGCTATCGCTATATAATTTCTTGTCGTTGAAACCACTGATATATACAAGAGCATGCGAAACCGGGCGTGTGTTTTTCAGTTATGTATATATGTATATAAATATAAATATATATAGTAAGAATATGTAGTAGTATAGTAGTTGGTGGCACTCGGTGCCAGAGAAAGAGTAACGTAAAAACACCAAGTTCTCAAGAGAGATACGGCATCTTATCGTGTCGAGCGGGTAAATGTTTGGCCCGGTTCTATCGCTCTCTGCTCACTCTGCTTATCGTCTACGACGACTTGCATTTTTATTCCCTGGTCTGTACGGGCCCCCGAGAGTGCCTGCTGCCGAGAGATAGGACAGACATTCAAAGAGTGCAAGAGGTCGTTAATTCACAAGCTGCAGTTATTTTTTATTTTTATTTTATTTTTCATTATTTTATTCATTTTTATTCCTCCATACTTTCTTTCTTCTTCTCTTCTTCTCTATCCATCTGCGTTATTTTTATCTGTTTTCTTTTAATTTAAATTCGTTAAATATTTTATTGACATTTAAATCAATAATGAAAAAAAGTAGTCTGTAAAATACAACAGAAGAGATGTATGTTGATGAAAATATAAAAATTGTTGATGGTTTTGTAAATATATTTATTGGCAAATGAAATTCCACCGCGAGTTGAGGTTGAGGGTTTGAAGCTTGTCTCAATCGATCGATCCATCCATCCATCCATCGGCCTACACGCCTCCCTCGATCTACTCGTGTGGCTAACGTAATGTAATGTAATGTATATAAAAGGGAGGAAGACAGGAAGAGTTTTAAAACAGAGAGGAGGGAGGTAAAGAGTAAGTGAATGAGTGAGAGAGAAAATTATCAGAAAGAGAACAAGAGAAAAGAGAAGCCCCTCGTTGCACAATTATCTTATTGGCCGATCAGACCCTCCCACGTGTTAATTTGCTTGTTGGTTAACCCGGCGTCCTCATCTCCCTACCTTTATCTTTTATTTCGTTCGCGATGCTTTTCGTGGAAGCCCTCTGGGTGTTCATATACACCCTTCTCTCTTTATATACTTTGTTTCATCTCATTTTCTCTTTCTCTTACTTTACTCCATTTTCTATATATCTGTGTATCTATATATGCATAGATATATTTTACAATATATATATATATATGTTATATAGATTAGTTCTGTTAACTTAAAACTATGCTGAGATTTACTGATATTTACGGTTTTTCGATCGTGATAATATGAAATAACAAAAGTAAAAAAAAAAATAATTTAAACTTTCAGATTTAAATAAAATTGATAAATAGTTTTACAAATAATTTCTTTTTTTCTCACAATCTATTTTTGTTGTTACATAGTTTTGTTATTATTTTTTTTTGACTTGTGCTCTCTCGTGTTTCTCAAACAAAATTGCTGCGAGTAGATTGATGGTTTGATATAACTTGGGTTATTCCTGAACTTAAAGATCTTTAGATATAAATATATATATAAATGTGGATATTCATATGTATGTGTGTAGATGTACTAAAAATTTTGGATAATATTTTTGATACTTTAAGATACTAAGTGATACTTATGAATGAGGTATTATGTTTTGATATTTTTTTTATTATATATTTAATTATTTATAATGATAATTGATCAGCTTATGTAAAAATATTATTTACGTAATAGATGATTAAATCTATATACAAAAGTTGAGATAGGATTATAAAAATATTTTTGAGATTATTATCGTCAATAAAAGAATTCTCAGATAATCATTACTGATTTCTTTTTCTTTATCTCATTCTGTACATTGTTTTTAATCTTTTACAATAATACTTGAATATAAATAAATTTCTGAGAATGTTTTTTTTTTTCTGATAGTGTTTTATGTCACTAAGTGTTGGGGAATATGAGTAATAAATAGTTTTCACTGATTTTATTTTTTATTTTTTGTTTAAAAAATATTATTTATTTTTAAAAAAATTATATCGCCATTTTATACAGAAAAAAAAAAAGGATTTCTTGGTGCAAAAAATTTTGAATTACCCCAAGAAATTTTTTGAATTATTCCGTATGAAAATATTATATATGGTAAATATATATGCAAAAATATATAATAAATATGGGATCATATAAGTGGCCAAAAACGGTATTTTTTATAAATATATCTATATCTATATGGAAGCCGTATACTACATATACAACTCATATATACATATATAGTAAGTTTTAATATAATTAATTATATGTGTTTATAAGTTAATACATATAAGTATTACATTTATTTATAATCATATATGTAAACTTATAAGTTAGCACATATATATCGAAAAATACATAAAAATATATAAAGTTAAATATATGGTATATATATCGTACCATATATTGATGTATAATATATATACTTTTATTTAATTCCAAATATAAATAACATTTATTTTTTTATACATTAAAACATAAGTTTTCAAATATATAAATCATATATTAAAATGATACGGAAATATATGAAATCATATAAGAGGAAAAATATATAAAAATATAATAAAATCGGCCAAAATCTATATATAGTTCTATATAAAATTCCATGTATCGTCACATATATTTATATCGGTAACGTACATTTTTTAATATATGTTTACCATATATGTTATTTTCATGGAAAGTGAAAACAATAATTTTTTTGGGACCAGAAAAAATTTGTTGTGCCAAGAAATTTTTTGTACTTCTGAATTTTTGTCTTCAATTAAAAATTCAAAATATTTCTTGAGCAAAGAAATTTTTTTTTCTGTGTGTTAAAACAAAAAAATATAAATGTATATTTTTGACGTCGAAATTAAAAGTCTATAAATAATCTATCGATAATCGATTGTTATCTCTGTAATTGAAAAAAATAATTAAACGACTTATGAGTATAAAAAAAAAAAAAAAAAAAAAAAAAAAAAAAAATTTTAACGGCAAATAAAATGAAAGTGAAACTAAAAAGTGATAACTCACTTATTAATGTCCTAATATTGGTCCTTCGTTGTCTCCAAAGAAGAACACTCATTTTTTAAAAAATAAAATAAAACTGTCAATGCAAATAATACAATCCACACATTCTTAACAACAGATTCACATCACTTTGTCATATGAGAGATGAGACTCTCTTCTCGTTTGCTTCCGTACTGGACTCTAGTGAATCTTGATCACCGGGAACCCATGGGTGGCCCACTGCTGGCTATTGTTATGAAGACGCAGCAACCATGAGTAATCACCAAGTCGTGATCTGTTGCTTATTTTTTTATTCTTTATTATTATGACTTTTTTAAAATTTAACTTGCAATGAAATTTTTAAAAAATAATTAAATTATGTTGATTTCATAAATATATATACCGATGTACGATAAGAATTCGAATAAAGACGACTCAGATTTCATTGATTTATATCTTATCACACATTTATATCGGATCACATTAATCACTACTTTTAATTAACTTAATTTTTTTTTAAACTTTGGTCCTTAATTTTAACAAGTGTTTAAATATTTAAAAAATATAATTATTTATTTTGAATTATTAAGAAGAACGACATAAAAATAACCAGATGTTTTCTACTCGCCGGAATAACTATTACTGAAAGCAGTCCTCAACTTCCAGCGACTGCTACCTGTGTTATCACTGGTGTTGTTTTTTTTTCTCTTTCAGTATCTCCTTTCTTCCCTTTCTTCCTTATGTTTTGTCACGGTCTGTCTTTGCGTCCGTGGACGTCTCAATGTTAGCTTGATAAGCCAAGCAAACATTTTCTTTAAACACTTAAAACTTGTCCTCAATCATGGCCAAGGTGTTGAGACCTTGACGCAATACTTTTACAGTACTTTCAAAACATATAAGAAAAGAAAAAAAACACTGAACATAAATATAACGACTAAAAAATAAACTAAACAACGCAGTGCAATAGACAATCTAAACTGCAATTCATTGATAACTTTACAACGCGATAAGGATACTAATTATTTAACCGGTTGATAAGTGAATTTCGTTAAACACTTGGTAATATTTTTTCAGGTTAAAATTTATATTTATTTATTTGTTGTTTACGAAAATTGGCGAGCAATTGAGAGGATGTATATTTATATGAACCCGAAGGATGATAAGAGTCACGAGGAGAGGAAATAAAAGGATGAGAAGTAAAAAGGATAGAAGGAGAAGTTGGAGTAAAAACGAGATGAAGAAGATGGAAAAGAAGAGAAGGAGGAGCTGACGTTATAGTTCAGGGTTTGTATCGTCGCGGCGTTATCGGCTTGGACTCGCTTGGACCCGGACGCTTATCGGCCTCGTTCTAGATCGGTCGAGTTGATAGTAAACTGCGGCCACCTATCCGTGGCCGCGCTTCGGGGGCCCACGCGCGCGATACGCCACCAAGTAGACGAGACAAGGATAAAACTAATGTATATATATTTAATGCTTTTAAAATCAAACTTTGTCTTTTTTATAAATATAAATATATGTATATGTATATGTTGATACTTTTACTTATTATCAGAGTAATTAATAGATTAATATTTTAATTAGGTTTGAAATTTTAGGTATTGGGAAAAACTTATGTACAGTTTTTAAATGTAGATTGAATTTGGTAAAAAATTGTCATTTTTTTTGAATTGTGTTGTGAGTTGATAGTTTTTGTTTCTCATTCAATTGAAGAGAAGCTTGATGGAGTCGGTGACCGCTGGCCTCTTGGAGTTGAAAAGAAGAGATGCTCTCCCTGGCGCCGCGTTATCTCGTTCGTCGAGATCCTCGTGGTTAAGAACATTGTAAGGGAATGCTGTGTACGTTTACTGGTTTTAAAAGAGAGATCTCGAGTGAGGAAGAGAGTGAGTGATAGAGAAGATGGAAAAGAGAAGAGATAATATGAAAGTGCAACAGTAGTCTCTCTGTCCCTCGATGAGAAGAACCACTCTCGAGGGAACAAATCCAGGAATATGACCTCTTTAGTCTAGACTCATGATAAAATACACCTATAGCCTAAATGATAAGTCGTTTTAAATATTTTTCAAATTTTTTTTTTTAATCACTATTTTATCTATTCGTTAACTTTTAAAAACTAATTAATCGTTGGTTTATCTTAAATTTTAAATAATATTTATTTTAGTTGAGACAAAAAATTTGATAAATTATTAAAAGTTGAAATTTTGTGTTAAATATCTCAGTGTATTTAATCACTACAATTATCTCACCACTGAGTAAGCAAAAAGGGGTGAAAGAGAACCACTACCATCACCACTAAACGTGTGTGTTATACTTTTTTTATCACATATATGTATATATGTATGTATCCAAGTTGAACGTTCGCAATTATGATTACGTCACATGGGAGCAACTCGAGCGATTAGGGTGGTAGCTTGTGCACGGTCCAGGTCATCAAAACGACCGACAAAATAAATGGACTCTTGTCCAGGGGGTTGGAAACTGCAAATGTGTATACGACACTCGTACTAGATTACGTAATACAAATGAATAACGAGCGCAAGTACCAAGAGAACTATTTCTCCATCTTAATCTTCAGTTTTTTTTTTCTTCGCTTTAGGATCTAAAAAAAAAATCAAAAAGAAGACCTATCAAGAGAGATTACAGACACTTTCTCTTCACTTTCTTACGATAGTTGGATTTTCTAAGACGAGTTTTTTTTTTTTTTTTACACGAACAAGTGTCCAAAAGCAGAAGCGACGAGTTCATTTTTCTCACCGGGTAACATCAAGTTGACTGTGACAAATTACTAATAGTATCACGAGAATTAGAAGAAAGTTAAATTTTTCTTATCATTTACAGTGAGACTGAATAATTATTTGACTCGCAGTTAATAATTTAAAATATTATGAGTATACTAGTGTTGTGTTATGATAAATTTCATCGTCGTCGGGTTGTCGTGATACATATTATATATATAGAGGCTGACGAACTTGGCCAAACTGAGCTGCTCCCTCTGGTGGCCTTGGCATTCTCAATAAATGGATCCACTGTGCTATGGCTACTCCCCTTATACTTCACCTCAAGTTAAATCCACACAAGCAACACACAACACCAGCACTTTTGCTGCATCGTGGATTGGCTTGAGCAATCGAGAGTCTCTACGTCTGATAAGATAAACTCTATCGTTTGGAATAAAGACGAACCCAGTCTGTCCTTATTTTTCGCGGGTAAAAAAAATCTTGTGATGGTTATTCAGGCCTTCAATATTATTATTGTTATTTCTTTTTGTTTTATTTTTATTTAATGGTAGCAGTGGCTTCTTGTAGACTTCTTAACTCTTTAGTTAGTTAAAGTCTTGGATCTCTATGTCTCCTGCCGATCTTCAAGCCACTGTCACGTGGAATAGAAGTACATCCGGCCATTGGTTGAACATCGATTCGCCATTAAGCCATTAGTCCAACTCTCTCTTGAGTGTCTTCAGACGATCCTACTGTCTTGTTCACTTTTTTTTTATTTTCTCTTTTTGGTTTAGAAAAAAAATTTAAAGATAGTAGAAAAATAAGATTGATATCGATGATTAATACAAAAAAGAAAGTGGATTTTTAAATTTGTTATTGATGATAATTGAAAAAGTTGTGAATGCAAATAAAATGTGAAAAAAAAAAAAAAAAAAAAATTTAAAGAGGCAATCTACAAGAGTCCAGGTGTTTCTTGGAGTTATATAGCACGTGTCTTATCCGTGCCCGCACTCGGATATCCGGTGTCACTAGTCTTCAAGACACTTGGGCTTAGACCGGAAGTCTTAAGGACAAGAGCAATTTCATAAAGATTATCTTGTCTTTTATGACAATAAAAATCATAATAAGAAAATTAAATGTAAAAATATTAAATTTATTTAACCTGATGACTCGCCTGAGCTTTCTAACTGACATTGGATTATAGTGAAAGCTTCAATGTGACAGTCAATTCGTCGCAAAAATTTTTAAACGACCTGTCAAAGTGACGAGTTGAGATGGGAATGGTAAAGAGTCAATTGATCCCATGAATAAAATATAAAAAAAAAAAAATACGAGGAAATAAAAATTCAAATATTATATTTTGACAGTTTATCTAATTCATCTTGATTTTTTTTTTATTCAGATCAATGTATATTTTATACATTGAAAAAAAAATATTTAATCTAACAAATATTGACTTTAAATTATTTATTATAATATCTAAAGATATAATAGAATAGATTTTAAATGATAAAAAAATTTTTTTATAGTCAATGTTACAGAAGTCAGCTAAGGTAAAAGCCCCTATACCGCTCACTTTTCATTGGAGTGAGAATAAATCACTCAATATAAATTAATAAATAAAATGAAAAACCATATTTTTTTTTTATAGTTATTTTTTGAAGTTTCAAGTATTAGAATAAAATTTGAGTTTGAAGAATAATGTTGATAATTAATTATTATTAATTTTTTAAATAACATCCTTGAGTGTACCCATAGTCGCTCACTAAAAGTTGCGATGTACCATTACTCGACCAACACATGGCCCTAGAGTCGCTCAAAGACAATATCAATTAAACTATGATAAGTTTATTAATTGGGAAAATAATTTATAAATTCTATTACTTTATTCTTTCATAATATAAAATTTCATAAATTTGAAAAATATATTTAATAAGATATAGTTATAATAATTCTTAAAAATTTTGACGTAATCTAAATTTAATCTAACGAATGAACGTCAAAGTAAAAAATGCCCGGCTGAGCGCGATTTTTAAAACAGTCATTTAATTTAAATTTATAATCTATTATAAAATAATTTGATACATGATATTTTAATATATTTAGATTCACAAATAATTATTTATCAATAATAATATTTTTAGTTGTAATTTTTTTTATAAAAATTGTGAAAAACGCATTGAACAGTTAAAGTGAGCGACTAATGGCAATACTGAGCGAGTATAGGGGCTTTTACCTTATAAAAAAAATTTGTTTATTAATTTCGTTTAACTAGACAGGTGTCTCACGATTGAACTCTTGAATCTACAAAGCCGGTTTTATTTAGATTTTATGTCGATCAGTTAATGAGATTCCGTGTGTCAAAACTCAAAGTGGAAATAGCCAACTTACAAATAACGTATTGGTTGATTAGATCAATATGATAAAGGATAAAAAGTTGAGTCAAGAGTATGAAAAGAGATGAAAAATAGTTATGATGAAGAAAGAAAAGAAGAAAGTGAGTCTAGACAACATTCAGGTATATCTATTTTTTTTTTTTTTTTTTTTTTTAAATCTTTTTTTTTATCTGTTCTATCTTATAAATACTATGTGAGAAGAGAAACGGAGAAGAAGAAAAAGAGAACGCGGGTTGAGATAAAGGAAGGACTAAAGAGCAGAGATTAGTGCTAATGCATCGGGGGGATGGAGGTCCATCGTATCTCTCATATTTCAGAGTCCCGTGACACCGTCGATTACCTGGATCCTATTTATAATCTCGCCTTTAATTTTTTTTATTTCTTTATTACTTTTACATATGTATGACTTCCTACCCCTTTGCCAATTTATTTTTTAGCTCCCGCATAACATTTAAATATGTATCGTTGATGAAAAGATTGATTTTGGGAATTCCGAAATTTCGATCCGAGGGTTAGCTCTATAAAATACTGATTAATTTAAGATATTGATGATAAATGATCCAATTAGTGGCCATCGTATGCTAATTACACTTTTGTTTATTTCTTGAGATTTAATATATTAATTAATTTTGGTTTGTTATTTTCTGTTTTGAGATCATAGGCTACTTAATTGGTTTATTATAAAAATGTAATAGTATTTGATTTTAAATTATTTTCTTTTTGTTTTTTTTTAACAACCACTTTATTAAAAATTGAAATTTAATTAGATTTATGCTTTTCTTCATAATTTCTGGCCAAATTCTGCTTACTCATTTTGAATTATCAAAACAGTTAATAAAGAAAAGTATGTATTAATGCATTAAATCGGAAAAATTATTTTTAAAAAATTAATTAACATTTTTTTCTGTACGATGTGAGGCAAAAAAAAACTACTTGGGTTCGTCTCAAATTTCACTGTTATTCAGTTTCCAGTGCCTATGGCAGAGCTAAAAAAAAAGGTTTTAGGTTGAATGCTTCTTATATACATACAAAAAATAATTAAAAAACAGTTTGGATTTGAAATGTAAATTTCAACAACGCGCCATTTTGTTAATTTTTTTATTTTTATTTTGGTTCCTGTGATAGTTACACTTATAAGGTAAAAGCCCCTATACTCGCTCAGTATTACCATTAGTCGCTCACTTTAACTGTTCAATGCGTTTTTTATAATTTTTATAAAAAAAATTACAACTAAAAATATTATTATTGATAAATAATTATTTGTGAATCGAAATATATTAAAATATGATGTATCAAATTATTTTATAATAGATTATAAATTTAAATTAAATGACTGTTTTAAAAATCGCGCTCAGCCGGGCATTTTTTACTTTGACGTTCATTCGTTAGATTAAATTTAGATTACGTCAAAATTTTTAAGAATTATTATAACTATATCTTATTAAATATATTTTAAAAATTTATGAAATTTTATATTATGAAAGAATAAAGTAATATTATTTATAAATTATTTTCCAAATTAATAAACTTATCATAGTTTAATTGATATTGTCTTTGAGCGACTATAGGGCCATGTGTTAATCGAGTAATGGTACATTGCAACTTTTAGTGAGCGACTATGGGTACACTCAAGGACCTTATTTAAAAAATTAATAATAATTAATTATCTACATTATTCTTCAAACTAAAATTTTATTCTAATATTTGAAGCTTCAAAAAATAACTACAAAAAAAATATGGTTTTTCATTTTATTTATTAATTTATATTGAGTGATTTTATCTCACTCCAATTAAAAGTGAACGGGCACAGAGGCTTGTACCTTACTGATTGAAATTTTCTTTCGTTTTTTGTTTTCAAATAAGTGAAAGAGCTAAAACTTGACCCAATGCCCAAGTACGTTTTTTTGATGGCAATTTTCGCGCCATTTTTAAACTAATTAAAATTTTTTTTTTAAAGAATAATATTTTTATAGAAATATAATATTTCTAAAAGGTTTAAATACTATTGTTCAATATTTTCATTAAAATAAAATCCTAAAAACTCGTCAAATTCACAGGCACTAGATCGCCGGGTTAATAAATTTTTTTCTTAAAACATAAATATAAATTTTAATTACAAAAGTATCTGAGAAACCTTCTGTATTATTTATTATTTTTTTTTTTTTTTTAACTAAAAAAATACAATAGTAAGCATTTTTGAAAATTTACGATGTAGAGGGGAGTGCAACAGCCAAATTGACATGCAGAATGACTTTGGAACACGTTCGAAAGCGAGTTTAGAAAGTACGATAACGTCTCTCCTCGATGTCTGCATTTTCACTCAGACATCCCTCGTGATAACGCCAAAACTTCTACACCCTCACCTAGCTTGCTTCCTCCTACTGGTTAAAATCAATGAATTCGACGTGCGATAGTGACTCGCGAACATCCGGACAAGATTTTCAAACATATATAATCCTAATTTATGTACAAGTTTAAAGTAAAAATAAATTTATTTAAATTTCATAAATATAAGTAGACGAAAATTATTGAAAAATTAGTGAATCTTTAGCTCATTAAAAGTTGTCCTATTGTTGATGGAAGAGAGCAACTGAGATGGGATTTCGCGTTGGAGCTTGATATCATCCCTTTGGGACACGTGGAAAGAAGAGGAGAGTGAGGTGTGTAAGAGGATGAGAATTGAGGCAAAGAGAGTAGAGAGCAGAGAAGAGGAGATGCCAGTGGGCAGCTGCGGGAGGTGCGAGGAACCGCACCCACGCCCACTCGTGTGGAAAAATGATAGCGTTGCTACTGACTGAGTACCTCGAGCATGATGCTACTGTTGGTACTGGTACTGGTGCTGGTGCTAGTGTTGGAGTTTGAGCTGGAGTTGGTAGAGCTAATATATATGTATATAGATATAGATATATACTAGTGTGCTCTACTAGAGGGGTAACACCAACACCAGGGGTATGCTAGCTCGAGAGGGAGGCGAGATGCTCACTCGCGATTCTCTTATCACCCTCGCGCAGTTGTGTGTGCCTTTATGAAGATCTGTCAAATTCTAACCGACCACCTTTTTCTCTCTTTCAAATAAAAAATCATTTTTACCATCGTACCAGTTGAGATTTCTTATCGTCGCATTTATCACTAAAGTTATTGATATATACTCTATGATGTATTAAACCAAATAAAAATATATATGTTCTCTATTTTATTATTATTTTTTTTTTTAATAAAAGAAATAAATTTATTATTTCTAATGAAAATTATCACAATTTTAAATTGAGATGCTAATAATCCCATTAATTATTTAAATGTTTGAAAAAAATTTTTAATAAATAAAAATTTCAAATTTGCATCTAAAGACTTTTGCGCAATGATTATTATTCTTTACTTCTTCAAACAATCAAATCAGATATCGTTAAATTTATTACTAAATTTAAAAAATTTATAAGAAGGAAATAGAAAATTTCTTTTATTATAGATATCTGTAAGAAAGATGGATTCTTAAAAGACGTGATAAATCGTAAAATCATCCATGAATAAGAGGGTAAACGAAAAGGATACATTTAACTTCCTCTCATCTACTTTTTCTCATCATCATCCTAACTGGCTAACAGGAATGGCTGTGAAATAGCTAAATTCAAGTCACGAATTCTATCGGAAATTAGAAGCGTGTCAACCAGTGTGCTTTTCTCGTCATTCACCCTCTTATACTAACTACATCTTTTATAAGTAACCCTTCTAGTAACTTTATAAATATGTAATTAGAATAAAATAAAACATATATTTTAATTCCTACTATAGTAGGAAACATTTGGGGGAGGGGGGGCAAAACTGGGTACTGAAGGAAATGCAGTTTTCGAAGACTTAAATACGCTAATTTTCTTTAATGATATTCAAAGTAAATAGAAAAAAATTTCAGTTGCCGTTAAAAAAATAACTAATTTTTGCGGGTAAAATTGGTTACCCTTTAAAAGGAGAAAAACAATTTCTGGATTATTAAATAAATTTGATAAAGTTAAATTTTTTTGTAAGTAATTTACATAAAGAAAAAGTACATTTTGCATAAATATTGGATCTAAAGGAAGAAAATAAAATTTTTAGTCATTAACATTTTTCGACTGACACTCGATTTTTGAAAAAGATTAATAAAAAAAAGTTCAAAATAATGACCAATTTTATTAACAAAAGTGATCTTGGAATATGTGAAAAGCATTTAAAAAAAAAATTTTTTTATAAAGTTTTGAGGGTACCCTGTTTTGCCCTTTCCTCTTCCCCTAAATATATATATATATATGTAGCGTTGTTACAATAATTACGATCGATCAATTTCGGCAATCTACGCCGAAGATCGATTTTTCCGTATTCCGTCTCTACCTCATTCGTAGAGACATTAAATATTATATATTACAAGATACACCGCTGAGCTGCGAACACGCATTCAAGCATTTTCATTTTGTATACTTTTCTTTTACTGTGTTAATTACGTTGGATAAATAAAACATTTATTTATCATTATTAGTTGGTTTAAATAATTTATTTTGATATAATTAAATTTTACCCTTAACCCCTGAATATATATATTTAAATTGTTATAAATTTTTTCGATTTTCGAGGATAGTTGTCACAGAAATTTAATATATATATATATATATATATATATATATATATATATATATATATATATATATATATATTATATGTGATTAATCAAGATATTGAGTTGAATTTTAATGAAAAAAATAAATTACTACCTTCTATTAAAAAATCTTTAATTAGTTTTTTATAAATGTGAGAATTAAAGTCTTGTTATGAAATTTTAAGTATTTAAAAATTAATTATACATGAAAAAAAAAAAAATGTAAATTAAAATTACAGTTTTTCAAATTACAATTACTTTTGAAAATAGTATTATTTATAATTAATTGACTTATGGACAATAAAAATATTGAAATTTATGACTCGAAAATTAAAAATAAAGTATATTAATAAGTTAAGTAATAACCATATTTATATTTTATATTTTTAACGGTATGTAATATCGATATATTTATATAAATTAAAAAAAAGAAATATAACGGCAATGAGGAGAATAATAAGACAGAGAGTAGAGTGATGAGACTGAATTAAAGAGGCCGATTTGAGGTGGGGGTGTTTAAATGGGGGTAGTTGTGATTGTACATGCACAGTAAGGGAATGAGAAGCTGAGGATTGACTGGATTGCTTTGAAAAGACAAAGGAAGCTTTGCATCATCCCAGTTACGTTACGAATCGCAATACTTCTCAACTCTCTGGTTATAAACGCGAGAACATGGCGTATCTACATCCCAACTAGTGGTATATTCTGTCTATTCAGTATATAAATGCCTCTTTCTCTTTCTCCTTCCTCTCGATTATTACCGATACATCCACTTGGCACCTTTTCATTCGACTCGTTAATACTTGGCCACGTAGGTATACAGACAACCAGATTAGACTGCAAAGCATTTGCTACACTCGGCATCATCACCCTTTCCTACTCATCTACTCTTTTCTCTCCCTCTCTCAACGCTACTGATATCTGTTTCATGTATTATATATGCAACAGCCTCTTCTATACGTCAATGACAATGCAACTGGCACGTTTGCATTTAACTAGTCAGTTACTCTTGATATATAATAATATCATAAATATATACAAAAAAATAACATTTTATATCTCTTCTAAAACTGGATGAGGTATTTATGAATAAAAAAGAAAAAAAGTAAATCGATCATTGAAACATATTTATCTCTAAAAGTGAATTAGTGAAATTCTCTGCGAATCGGTGCACTGTGGAAAATTCCCATTAAATTTTACTATGGGTGCATTGTAACCCCGGACCATAAGAAAACTGGTACAAAATTTACAAGTGTCCCATAGTAAATGTCTGCGCAAAGGTCTCAATTGTGTCGTCTGCGCATACCGTTTACTATGGGACAATTGTAAATTTTGTACCAGTTTTCTTATGGTCCGGGGTTACAATGCACCCATAGTAAAATTTGTAGGAAATTTTTCACATAAGTACATGGAGAAAAATTTCAAGTAAGTGTTTCTATGTGATTTAAAATTAATGCCGATATTACTTCACGAGCTTAGTAATTATAACATTACAGCACAATGTAACCATTACTATGCAGCTGTGTACGTATTGATTTTGATATTGTTCAGCTGAATAATAATAGTTACATTGCGATGTAATGTAATCATTACTAAGCTCATGAAGTAATGTCGGCTATACTTTTAAACCGCATAGGAATGTTTACTTGAAATTTTCCTCCGTGTATAGCACTAATTTAAGCAGTGGTATACTTATAGCTGAATTTCAGTACATATTCACTAATTCGCAGTAAATTTCACTCATTCATTTTTAGAGAGTCTGAATAAATTTATATTTGACATATATTTCATCATTTTTGAAAAAAAATCCAATTAATGTTAAGAAAAATTTAAAACCAATAATTATTTGCATGAAATAAAATTTTTAAAATATATATATAAGAAATCTTTCCGTTAATTTACACAGAAAATAAAAATTTTTTGGCGCGAAAAATTTTTACTCGCTACGAGGAAATCTTTACTTGTTTCACTCTTCTAAAATTTTTTTAGTTCTATTAAAATTTTTGTTTTCAATTCATAATGCAAAATATTTCTTGTACCCCGAAGTTGTTTTTTCTGTGAAAGAATAGCAACTCGCATATATTCGAATAACCTTTATTATAATAGAAATAATTTTATACCGTAACTTATTTCATAGAAACAGATTGGCTCTAGATCAAGTTTAAATATTTTGTATAACTCTAGACAGGAGTTTTTCTCATCTTGTATTGTTTACAAAGCACTATATTTGAATCAAAAGCCCTTAATAAGGAAAGATGTGTCTAGAGCTTCGTCTGCGTAGAGGTGTACATCAGGATTACCTTGTTTTTGCCGAGATATCATAGAGCTAAGTATGATAAGTCATTTACTATATCTGCAATAAGAATTTGGAATCAATTGCCTGATTATTGTACTACAAAGCCTACTTTTGTGGAACTTCGTACCTCCTGTTATGAATATTTTCTAAGCTTAAACTAATGTTAAATGGAATGATTATAATTAGAATTTATAATTGTATGATGATTGAGTGAGATATTATGATATTATATTAATTAATAATGTAATTACTTCTCTATTATATACTCTACTGTTATTATATTCTCTCGTGTTAAGGGATGGTCGCAAGAAACTTCAACTTCATGGCCAATTAAATAATAAATAATAATAATAATAATAATAATAATAATAATAATAATAATAATAATAATAATAATAATAATAATAATAATAATAATAATAATAATAATAATAATAACTTTGAGCAAAAAATTATCAAATTATTTGAATACGATTCACTCTAGGTAATTTTATATTATTAATAAACCATAAATTCTTTCACTAATCCATCTTTTGTTATTTCAAGTCTCTTAAAATGAATCAGTGAATATTCACTGCGAATCAGTCCCAAGTATATCACTGATTTAAATAGTAATATACTTTTGGGACTATTTGTGCAGTGAATGTTTAGTGATTGGAGTACTTTCCACTAATTCATTTTAAGAGAGAACGTACCTGTTTTTCTACATATATAATAAAAATATTAATTTTGTTATTATAGCAAAACTATATTGTCTGATGAAATACAATTAATGTGAGAATTTTACATTTTATGAATAAAAGAATAGATGAAAAGAAAAAAAAATGTTCACAAACTTTCCATTGTCATATTTGGCCATCAAATTTTTCTTAAAAAGAATTAATGAATTCCTTTTTTGTAAATATTTTAATTTACGTAATTAGTTATTTTATTATTTATAATATACAATAATAAAATTATTTATTTAATTGTATTTTAATATTAGTAAAAAAAAAAAAAAAAAAAACTGTGGTCAATAAAAGCTAATTTGAATTTAAATTTGACAATATTAAATGTCTGGTTATTTTTTCTCGTGAATAATATAGCATATATATACAGACATATATTTTGTGCTTTTATTTTAACGATTCTTTTTCCTTTGCATCGTGATCGAGAAACTTGGGAGGAGGATCGATTAATCTCGATATCCAGAGAGCTTCATGGTCCAAACCACTCGACTCCTTCATTCTGCCTAAAGAAAACGAGAGGTAGATTTGCACGAGATCGAAAGATACAGCTGCAGGAGAGCACGCGCGAACAACCGATCTCACCAGTGGATGAAACAGAAAAAAAAACAAATTTGTTTTTTTTTATTTTGACTTTAAATTATGATTCACAGTTATATCGATTTCACGATTCATCGGTAGGTTCGGTGCTAAATATATTTATATTTATATTTATGTTATCTATAGATGTATTATATGTTATAGAGGTATATAGATAAATTTCTATCTAAAATATTCATCCTTTTTTCACGGAGTGTAAAAACATGAATCATAAATAAATAAAAATTCATTTATTTCGTTTGCAGTGAAAGTTAAATCGTGTCGTGTTATTTCAACCTCGCTCTGATTTCACAAATCAACATGAGACTTGTACAAAACGAGTTATAGAAAATTTAACACTACTGGAATCAACATATGTATCAAACTATACTCTATTCCCTTGCTGATCATTCAATTGATCGATAGACAACATGCAACCGTTTTAATATTTATAACCAATCAAACCAATCATAGAAACTCACATTCACGTTCATTATAAATATAAATACACATATATCTTATAACCATAATTTTTATATCTATTTTGGACTACTGCTGCTACGTATATTTATATATATTTTTTCCATCAATTTATCTAAAGATCTATACTTGAGAAATGTCATTTTGGTTCTAGGATAATATTTCCTCACATCACCCTCGGGTTATGAAGAAAAAAATTTAAAGACTGACGTCTGTTTAAAAGACGCAAAAGAAAAAAAAATTAAAGACTTGCCTCCGGGGACTTGAAGACCTCAAACTTTTTAAATACTTTAAAACTTAGGGATGACAAATTTGTCGGTTAAGATGGAAAGAAATAAGCTAAGTTGCAGATGCGAATTACGTTACGGGTATCACCCCCTGTCTAACCTTTCTAGATTAATTTAACAAAAACGCTTAAACTTTAAAGCATTGTAATTTTTTTTTTTTTTTTTTGAATTAAAGTTTTCTGTGAAAAATGTTAATTAGAGATTAACGAAAAATTCTTAATAAGTTTTCTTTTTACTTCTAAAACATACCGCAATGCAACTGAAATATTTTTTATAAAAAAGAAGGGGGGGGGGGCAAAAGGGGGGGGGGTAGGGTAGGCAAAACCGAGTAACCCCAGAATTTTGTAAAAAAAAAAAATTTATATTTTAAATGGTTTTTAAACATTTAAAAATCACTTTTGTAAATATACTGAACGTTATTTTGAATTTTTTCTGTTAAACTTTTTCAAAAATCAATTGTCAGTTGAAAAATATTAATGACTTTTGTTTTATGATAAAAACTATTAAAAATTTGTTTTTCTTCTTCTGTATCCAATGATCATACAAAATATAACTTTTCTTTATGTAAATTTCTTGCAAAAAAGTTTAACTTAATCAAATTCATTTAAAATTCAGAATTTTTTTTTCTCCTTTTAAAGGGTAACCGATTTTACCCGCAAAAATGAATTTTTTTTTTTTAACGGCAACTGAAAATTTTTTCTTATTACTTTGAATATAATTAAAAATGCCCCTTCCCTCCCCTATATAATAATTATTTAAAAACAATTTTTTCTACAAATTAAAGTATACTGTAAAAAATTAGCGGAGTAAACGCAGATTAAATCCGAAGTGAATGGGGAGCGGGTGACTGTTTATTTATTTAATCCCCTCGGAGTAAAATTTACTCCGGGGGAGTTTATTTTAATATTAAACCCCTGAATCAGAATGCGGATTTAAATAAAATCCTAACCACTCCGAAATCACTCCATTAAAAAGACAAACTCCTTATTTACTCCATATGCGGAATGATTTAAAAAAAACTCCAAAATTCTGAGTAATAACTTAAACAAACGTGTAGTAGTCAAAATAAATGAAGATGAAGGATATTATTCAAGGGTAGTTTAGTATAAAAAAATCTAAAAGACACACAGAAGAGGAATGACGAAGAAAGAGGATAGAAAATGGCTGACTAGGATGTACGTCGGCATGGTAGTAGCGACCGTTGGATATCTGCTAGTGAGTTAATTCTGCCCCTAAGGGGTGCGCTTCGCTGTCAGGGGGTGGCAGTGGTACTGGAGAATCAGGAGAAGGATGAGAAGGTGCTGGAGGTGGTAGGGGGTGGTAGGAGAAAAAGAAGAGACGAGGGAACAGGAGAGGGACAAGCCGCGCGGTGAGATAACACATTTTGACGGTATAAAAATGAGTGTTTTTCCCTCCTTATCTCGTGAGATAGCACACCTACACAGCCGGATTTCTCTCCACCCTCTCCTCACCGCCTACAGAGAATATTCTCATCGTATACTCTACCAAATCCTCAGGATTGTTGATTATTCCTACTACTGTATACTCAACAATATATACAAATAATACATACACATATATGTACTGATTCTTGTGTAGATGAAACCATTTATAGATTATGATTATGATGATGATTATTATTATATACTTTAAATAGAGTATATAGTAGGTACATTCAGTACAGATCAAACGAACTACGAATAATATTCAAGTACGTGTACTTGAAGCTTGCATTAACTAACAAATTATAGACTTATGCATTACTGTACCGTCGTCGGTGGTGGCATTATTGCTACATTTATATACACATCTTCATCATTATATAGTTTAATGTATAGTAGTGTAGTGTAGTATAACATCAGAGAGTGCTATCGGTCAGATATGTTAATTTCCACGGCGCCTGGTTCCACGATCGTTGCAGCATCTCTCGCTTTATTTTACATTACTCTAAAGTACTCCTTCTTGCTCGTACGCCTTACTAAAGCATAACATTATTTGCCTTGGCTTCCTTCCTCAGCGCACACACCCAAGAACCCCAATAAGACTTGACTGCTCTGCTTAAACCCAGACCACAGGCTCCATTTAAATTAGATCGTGGCGTCGCTTTACTGACGTACTCACTGCTTACTCTTTTCCATCAGCTCTTTACAATGTCTTTCTCTCCGTCCTTTTTTTTTTTTTTTTTTTTATTTTTATTTCCTTATCCGTTCTCAAGCCTTAATAACTTCATTCGCAACTGCATCTCAACATCACGTGTTAATTTCTCAATCATCAATTGAGATTGAAAAAAAAAAGTAATGTTTTTTTTTTTTTTTCTTTATTTTTAAGTTTTTAAATTAAAATATTTAAATGGGATTGTGAATGAGTGATTGAAATCGTTATTGTTAATATAAATTCTAAAAGTTAGAGTCCCGATAGGCTGCGCGGGATCCGTCCCTGTTGGGTGGGTATGAACATGAGATAGAATCAGTAGCTGGAGCTAGTTAGACGATACCATCAGGCCGCGAGGCGAGGGTATGCCAGCAGAGGAGTGCGGAGGAACAGTTATATATATATATATGTATATGTATATGTATGTGTATATATCTATAGAGGGAAAGAAAGAGAGAGAAACAAGAGAAGAGAGGAGTAAGCGGAGAGGAAGCAAACGGAGAACGATCGCTGATAAGGGCAGCCGCGCAGTCCGATAACGCTCCCTTATCTTCGTCCAGTGGCGCCGCAACTCTCAAGGCTCCCCTTTACCTCTATTTCTCTCTCTCTCGCTCTATCTCTCTTTTCATCCCACTCCACTGGCCGATGGATATCGCGCCCAGACGTCGGACGTACGATTTATATTCACCAGGAGAACGAAACTAAAATACAAACGATTCAAGAAAAAAATAAGTCTGAGTAAACGAAACGAAGATTATTTTTTTTTTTTGAAAATTTTTCCATTCCGCGGTATTTTTAAATTAAACTTGTGGGCAGTATGAGCCTGAGATTGTTATAATTCTGCTTTTATTTTATTTTATTTTATTTAATTATTTAATATTTATATTTTTGACGGAAATAAATATGAGACTATCACTCACAGATCTAAGTATATAAACTGGAACGTAAGCATATACATAGCGAGAGAATGAGTAGTAGGAGAAGAGTAGAAGGTCGAGGGTGTAGAAAAGATTTTCTGTGAGATAGTTAAGCAGGAACCCAGATCGTCGGGTGAGATTATTAGATTCTTGTTGAAGATTATTTTTGCTTGGTCAGACAGAGAATGTTATTTCGTTTTATTTATTTAGTTTTTTTTTTTCCATAACATTGTTATTATTTTTTGTTTTGTTTATTATCTTCAATACAACAAATTGTGTAAGAATTATCAAGCATTGTTGTGCATTTATAAATAAAATTAATTATTTTTATCGCATACGAAAGATAAAATTAAATAAAAATAATAATAATATTGAAAAAAAAAAAAAAAAAAAAAAAAAAAAAAATCTTAACGATAGATTATTCACAGAAAATGATTATTATTGTTCGATGATAGCCAGTGCAAATAACTTTTCCAGACAGCATGACGCATTATTGTGTATATCAAGCAATAGTAATCATTGTCAGCATTGACACTCTTATGATCAGCGACGAATACCAAGTGACTCACAGATCAGACATCAGTACAGACGTCAAACGCGAGTGTACAAGAATAAGAGGAAAAATAAAAAAAGTTACTAAAAAGAGAGTGAGAGTTAAAAAAGGAGAGAGCGAGAAAGGAGATGGTTATCTGTACTTTCCTGTGTCCTGCTACGTTCTTAGAAGAAACGTTCGAGCAGTATGAGGAAACGTAGAGGTAGTGCATGAATAATTCATAGCTGTCGCAAAACAAACGGCAGTCAACATCGCTAACTTTACTTTTGCTCCATTCCTTAAACCGGAAAATAATTATCAATACTCTAAGATAATTGACAAATAAAATTATAAGCCTCGAATGTTTATCTTTCATTTCATTACTGATTGTTGATACACTGTAAAAAATCGGGAGTGAATTCGGATTTAAATAAAATACGAAGTAATTAGGGAGTTTGTTTTTCCAGAAGAGTGATCGGGAGTTTACCCTAAGAACACAGTTTACTTTACAAAAGTTTTCTTGAATTTTTCGTTAAATGTCCATCAACTTCGGGCTTTTCCGTTTATGACGACAATTTGTATACAACCCTGTACAATTTGACGTAAATTTACTACCCGAATTAGAATGCAAATTCAATTTAAAAGTTGTGTACAAATTGTCGTCAAAAACGGAAAAGCCCGAAATTGACGGACATTTGACGAAAACTTAAAGAAAACTTTTAGTAGGGTTTTTTGGCAAGAAAAGTTACTTCTAAATTGAGGAAAAATTGACCATAAATTTTTCTTTACAACTTTTGCTGTCAGTCAAATTGTCAGCAAATTTCGGAAAATTCAATTGTCAAATTACTGTCAATTTCAAGCTAAAGTGACTATTAAGGTATTTAAATCTGAAATTCACTCTGATTCAAAGTCTTAATATTGAAATAAACTTCTTTTACGAGTGAATTTTACTCCGAGCCCGAGTTTTCATATTAAAATAAAATAAGGATTAAATAAATAAACAGACATCCGCTCCAAATTCTCTCCAGATGTAACCCGCGTTCATTTAATGTTTGTCGTTTAATTGACAAATAGTTACAAGATGACCCCTTATACAAATATGAATATTATTATTTGCACCTTACTAATAACTCATAGTGGTGTAATGCGATGACGAATGTACAAGTTTAGCTTGAAGAATAATGAAAGAGGAAGAGACAAGACAAGAAGTTAAGTGAAGTGGGTTATCTGAGACGTCAAAACGGCACAAAGTTACGCTTACACTTTTAGTATCTTTCTCTGATGGCCGACAGGTTGCGCACGTTGTTCACTAGTGGTCTCGTTTTACATCACACTTATATATACATAAATACATACATATACATATATACATATAATGTGTAGGAATCGGACTCTTCAATGTCATAAGATAGCAAACGATGTATCTCTTGCCTCTTTCTCTTACTATTTACATGCGTGGACCTGCACTACCGGGAAAATTCTCCAGTCCACACTCTATACAACCACCCACGCATATGCAGAGACGACTTTCTCGTTTAATCTTATCTATCAAAGTCAATTTTGTGACATTAAATTCTGTTGATAAATAATAGTTCATGTCTTTATCTTTATAGGTTGATATATTTTTAAAAATAATAAAAATTCATTGTTTTTTTGGATAAATATATATATATATATATATATATATATATATATATATATATATATTAATTGTTGTAATTTTTTAATGAATATAAGTGTGGAATGTTACAGACAATGGGATACGGTAATACGTTTATCCGGTGGGAGATAAACGATCTGTGACCAATCGCTGAGTTTGCTGATAACATCTGATTACTTTAGTCCAGTGTACATGCTTTACTATTCAACTTTGTGCATATATATGTATATAAATAAATAGGTTATTCTCTAATATTGTTCACTTGTTTGATGTGTCTCTAATGGAACTCATATTACAGCAACAAAAAATATAAAATACAAATATAAGATAATTTTTAAAAATAATCAACAGATAGCGGGGTACAACTATAATTCACAAATGGTCGTACGATAAAAAAACGAATTTTTTTTTTTTTTATTATTATCGGTATTCCCAAGTAGAAGAATGAGTTATACGAAAGAATAAAAAAATAGACACTAATTCTATAAGTTAAAAAAAAAAATTAAGCTTGAGATAGAAAGAGAAGGAGCAGTGACTTAATGCGTTATTAAAAACACACAGCGTAGTGCTGGTGCTTATCAGTCATTTCCATTTCTTGATAACTGTTTCTGCTTATCGGACGGTCCGAGCGAACGAGTCCCACTCCAATATTCTTCCTCTCCCTCACACATTCTCTTTCTCACTTTCGGTCTCTCTTACACTCATTCTCTCAATAATAAATGTGTTCCTTGTCTGACACCGTTTCTATCTCACTCTCTCTATCCGGTAATAACTTTGGCTATCGCATTCATTGATCTCCCTATCACTGTTTTATCTCATTGCAATGGCGTCGCAACGACGGGGCATTTTCCTACCTCTTTCACTCCCTACAAAACAACTCTCCCAACTCTGTGAACAACTCTATATTCAATTCTTTTATAATTATCTTTTATAACATAACAGGCTCTCGCTCAGAGATTACAGTGAATTTAAAAAGTGTCAATCATATTTTATTTTATAAAACACATAACATAAAAGTTTTACTTTTTATTCAAATATTACCCCCCTTTTTTATATTTTTTTTAAATACATACATCGAGTATCGACGGACGAATAAGGATCTGGATCTTATTGTCAGAGGACGGGTATAAAAAACAAAAAAATAATAAAAATAAAAATATATATACATAAAAATGGGGAGTGAGGGAAAAGAGAAATGAAGAGAGCTTGAGTGTAATCTTTTGGCGATCTTTCGCGAGTGCGCCAAGTATAATATGAGCGGTCTGTCGTGGTTGCTTGTGGTTTATGCTGATATACCTTTAAGACCCTTACATTATTCAACGGACGTAGTGCAAGGTCCCGGACATTTCCTTTCCTTTCACTTGTCTTTAAAAAAATTATTTTAATAAAATAAATGTCATTTTTTAAAATAATTTATCTTTTTTGCCATTGTTGTGAAAAATATTTTTTTTCAATTTAGTGATGACCTGAGTCAAAAAATAAATTATAGTTTAATCATCAAAAGTCTCAATTTCTTTGATGTTTTATTTGCCGTCCAAAAAGTAACCCTAATAGTACTCAAAAGGTAACCGACCTAATGAACTTTGAAAATTGAATTTTACCAATTTGAACTTCGGCAATTTGAACTTTTGTAAATTTGAACTTTGATGATTTGAACTTACCTTTTTTCTCAGGTTTTGTATGTTTGAACATTTGAAAATTTTAATATTTCATATGTCCACGCACACAAAACCTGAGAAAAAAGGTAAAAGTTCAAATTGTCAAGTTCAAAGTGTAAAAGTTCAAATTTTTGAAGTTCTTTAGGTATGAAACCCACTCAAAATCCTCAATGACAACTATGAGGTCTAAATACGAATAATTTATCGATTTTGAATTATAACTAAGACCTCAAAATCCTTAACAAATCAAAAGTTATACCTCGGACTTTTAAAAATTTTAGATAGAAAAGGGAGAAAAGAGAATACGTCGAATGAGACTTTTGAGGTTCAAACCTGGATAAAATTATTCCTGTATGTTTTGAGTATTTTGAGCCTCTAATCCAGATTATGATACTTGAGGACTAAATCAGGATAAATTTCTATACTGTTGTCAATCTTCAAATTTTAAATTGATCCTCGAAAACCTCATTGAGAATTTTGAGACTTAAATCCGAATTTGTTTTTTTGACTCGGACGAACATTATTGTAAAATAGTAAAAAATAAAAGAAGATAAAGTGAAAATATATGTAGCTCGTTATATAGAAATCTCGATAAATCGGGCATGATTTATCGATAATAATAAAGGAGAATTTATTTTCTTAAGTGAATTAATCTACTGTAGGAGGCGACGAATTAATGTATAACGCAACGACACTATTAGAGACTGTGCTATAGACATAAATAATCGAGATAACAAACGTGATGCTAAGCACATATATACACGTATTTATACACATAAATATCTAAATAAATATAAATATATATAGCAAACATTGTTGCCGATCAAGTTATGAATAAACGAAAAAGAGAGAAGAGAGAAATAAAAAAAAAAAAAAAAAAAAATAAAATAAATGAATTTCCAGCCGGTTTAAACAGTCGCTTTCCTCATTTCCTTTTTATTATTATTGTTTATAAATATAATTATGGTTATTATTATCATTATTAATATTTCATAATTATGAATCTGGCATTAAATGATTGCATGCTGATAAATGAAAACTTATAGAACTAGAAATACGAGATTGCTGGTGAAAAAAAAAACTAATCAATCAAATTTTATCCAAATCAATTTAATCTTGTTTGTTTATTTATTTGTATATTTATTATATTTAAAATAAAAAATATATAAAATATTTAGATAAATATAAAGATAATATTATGGAAAGTTAATCGAGATGAGGAAAGGTACAATTCCATATCTTAAGGATGGTTTACTTGGCATTCTCAACGCCGAGGGCGAGTAATACCTCCTTTACCTCATTCGCCTCCTCTTCTTCTTCTGTCTCTACTCTATTCCCTCTTTACTTCCATTCGCGCATAATCACGAGCAATAAATCTCCGTTGCATAAGTGTAACGAGAGATATGAGATCGCAACGCATACAGCCTCCAGCATCTCATGGAGCTCAGAGTAATAAGAGAGAAAATATTAGATTAAGAGAATGAAAGAGTTTTTGTTGATTGGTGATCACTCCACTCGACGTAAGTAAATACAATTATTATTTTATTATAGATTTTATATGTCATTATTTTTAAGTACTTAGTTATCATTTTAATTGAGCTAATTATTATTTTTAATATTTATTTATTTTATGTAATATTTGTTTTTTATAAATGTAAATAATAATATATCTATTTGACAAGAGTCGTGACGCCGGTCCAGTGACGTGGGCAACAGGTGTGCCAGTGTGTAACGCGACATGTCTCTCATGAATTTCTAGACTATAAATGTCACACCAGACAATCGACTATTTTGTAAATTGTATGTACGATTTATTCGAAAAAACAAATATGTATATCATATTTATGACTTGATATTTGTTAAATTTATATCAATAGTGTTAGAATTCATTTTACCACAATCAGATATATTCGTATATTTATTTATAAAATATGTAATTTGCTAATTTTTGTAGATTCAAAATTGCTACCATAAATTATTACTAAAACTAGATAAATAGTATTACTTTTAGGTATGGGAAAGTAGGGCAAAACTAGACAGCGGGAAAAAATGAAACACTATTTATCAAAATAAAAAAAAATTGTTTTTTGTTCAGAAATGCTCACAATTTGTTACGGTTTGTAAAAAAGGATGAGGCTAATTAATCTGCCCGGACAATGCGGCTCATTTAAACTTTTTAGTAGAAGAAAAAGTAAGCTGTCTCATTTTACCCCATCTTTTCCTACAAATTTATAGCAGCAGTAAAATCAAATTGATTTAATAAATAAATCGATGAAATAAGCGATTTTTAGTGAAATAAAAAAATTTTTATCCCATACTGGTTTTTGACATAAAAACTTTGTATTAAATTCAAAAAAATCGTGTGTTGCAAACGATCTACACAAATTTTTATGATAATTCAACACACTGCGTTTGTGTTGACGTTTAACACAAATTTTATGATAAATAATTGAAAAAGAAATCTGTTATTTTGACGAAAAATTTGGGTAAATTTAACAGACTTTTTGTATTAAAATTAACTAATAAGTATAAGCACATAACCAACTTGAGTATACTGATCTAGCCTTACTACAACTTATGCCAATTTAGCAAATAATTAGTTCGATTTTCTGTGATTTTTCTAAAAAACGTAGTTATGAATTATCCTCTAGTAAAATTAAAATAACAAAATCATTGAATCTGATCATAAAAATATTCAAATTATCTATGATTATATTTAATTGTAAATCAATTACAATCCAAGTTTCCTTGCACACGGAAAAAAAATATTAGTAAATATTACTGAGATTCTCGTCAACAGCGCGCCTAGACCGGATCTCAGTAAATTTTGCTGAGTAGAACTTAAAAAATTAATAACAGATGCATTTTTTTTTGACAAGTGTCTTGTAGTTTTTTAAGGTTTAAGTAGTAATTTTAAATGTCAAGCAGTATATTTTAACGATTAACTGTTAATTATAGCAGTTTAAACATTAAAATCATAATTTAACTGATTGAAACGACATTAGTTATTGAACATAACATAAATAATTAGAAGTTGAACTACAATTATTGTCAATCATTTTTTTCTGTGCAGACAACGCTGCTACAATGCTTAAATCTTGGTTTTGAATTTCGTGTTAATTTTCGAATAACACAAGAAAGGTGTTACATTACAAATTTTCGAATCATCTAACATAAAAAATCTGTTAAAATACGCGCAGAGAATTTTATGGTATTTTTTACATAAAAACTTATATAAAAACTTAAAATACATCGAACAGAATTTACAAGGTGCATTGTAATTTTGACAAAGCAACAGATTAAATTTTATACTAAAAATTTAAATTTCTTAATCTGTTGCTTTGTCAAAATTACAATGCACCTTATAAATTCTCATCGATTTATTTTGGAAATTTCTACGTTATCAGTAATTTATACAATAATTCCATACTGTCCTCATGTTACTATGACATAGTAATTTTTCTATAAATTTTTTATGTAAAAAATATTTTAAAATTCTCTGCGTGTAAAATAACATAAACAGTTTGTGTTAAATTAACAGATTTCTGTGTTGAAAATCAACACAAAAAATTTAACCAAATAATTTTTTAAGACAAATATGTAGACAAATTTTCTAACTGTACCATAAGAATTCGCTACAAATATTGTCAATTATATTTCATTAACTATAAATTAAATATTTAATGATAATTAATTTAAAATATTTACTTTTCAACGAAAATTAATTTAAATATACTCAATTATGAGTTTTGTTTTTTCAATGATGTTTTAATTTTTTAAACAAATATCTACCGTTTTCAAATAAATTATGGTCGTTTCAAAATTTTCAAAATATATATATAACTTCTAATTTTAAATAAAAAATATACTGAAAACTATTCGGATTTCAAACGTCATTTTTGTCATGTTTAATTATATTCTCAAATTATTGTCATTATAATTATGAAAAAATGAAAAAATTTTGTTTTTTGTGACACTTTATCGTGTGGAGCATCGGAACTTATCTTAATTAATATACCATTTTAAGGTAATTACAAATAAGATATCGAACATTTGTCTTATCAATTAAATCGATACTAAAAAATTTACAATTAAGAATTAAATTATACGTCGTTATAAATGCACTTGAAAATATTTATAAAGAAAAATATATATAGTTTTTCAATTAGTGTGTTTTTCCCATTAATTGATGATTATTAAAAGCGAATGTTGTTATTCATTTAAATAAATTTAATGATTAAACAAAAAAAATTTATGTTTACGACGGAAAAAAACTTTTAACGATAAAGTCATCGATTATGTATTTTAAAAAATGATTTCGTTAATTTAAACATAAAAAAAAAACTGATAAAGCTCTCAAGAGATTAATTTAAGATTTAAATTTATAAAAAACCTAAATGAACACGACTTAATATAATTCAGTGGAACATATAAAATATATTGATTTATCAAGGCTAGATTTTAATATTAAAAAGAAAGGCCATGCTTAAATATCACGAGGGAGATATGTGTGTGAATTAAATACGATTGGACATGGGTACACATCGAAAAAAGTCACGTGGAACGGAAAGAATCCAAGAGGAAAGCCATCCGGTGTGTGGTGATGCGATGGGTCGAACCGATACGGTTTTGCACAAGGTAGAAAAGGTAAACGAGAGTGAGATAGAAAAAGAGAACACAAAACGACGATACTACTCAGCGAACGCGCATATAAAACTTAACTATCTTCGCAATCTGACGGTCTGATGCGCGAACCAGTTTTCGGGTGGCTCTTCAGTATACACAGAAATTCATCTCCAAGTTTTAAGGGATTGCAAAAATATTTTTTTTATTCTACACATAAATCAATTTAGATTTTTTTTCATCAACTAAAAATGTTTATAAATCATTATTAATGATGATAAGCAAATCTGTTTCACTAAAAATAATTATCTTATATTTTTAAGATAACGAAATATTTATATCAGACTTCTTGACGATTATTTTTGTTTGTGGATGTGGATAACAAGCATCGACATACGATATATAGATATATATATGTACATATATTTATATGACATGTATATGATAGTGAAGAGCGATTGATTAGTGTGACGATGATGTGGGGGATAACGAGAGTTAGTTATCGAGTGATCTGGGGGCGTCCGCATGTTATCGTTGTAGCTTGCCGCGATAAGGTGTGCCGGTTCGATAAATTACCCATCGCAATCTCATGTGACCCAGGCCTTTCCAATCTCTCAAAGTGCTATCACGATCGCTCCATCCGCAGCTTCTACACGTCCCGTCACGTCTATCCCCCAGCTCATCACAAACTAAACTCGATCATTTTACTCAGCTCTGCAGAGTATCATCATCATTATTATTATTATTGTTGTTGTGGCGACCGTTTAGTGTAAGAATTGATCGAGTGTATGATTACGTTCCATTCGATCCAAAATGGAAATCTAAAAAATTTTTTTCAGTTAAATTCCATGAATGCGACCAACTAAAATTAAATGTTGTTTAGTTTTTTATTATTATTTTTAACTACTTTGTTTTTTGGAGGCAAAAAAAACGACAAATACCTTGTTTGCGAAAGTTGATCCTTGGAAGAGATCGAATGCGATACTTGATCTCAGTCTCTTCTATACTATAAAGATTCAAGATTTTTTTTATTTCGCTTCCGATAATCCGAATAATCCGTAGACATGAGTTTTAGATCTAAAAGAGAATACGATAGTCCAGACGATTTTATCTCGGGTAAAAATTATTTTAATTATCGAAATCGATGGATCAGTTAATAAAATATTTATGTATTTTATTGAATAATAATTAAATTAATTATAATTTTTTATATTATTATTATTAGTGTTGGGTAATAATCATATTAAATACATAATAAATTAATAGAATGAGTTTTAAAAGAAAAAGTATAATAAAAATAAAGTTAACTGATCGCGTGATCCCGTTAAATTTATCGCGTGAAAGACACGAGGTGCACGAATCGCTCGCATTTTACGGTATCGAGTTCCCTAATTTTTTGCAACCAACCGAAGAAAGACGGAGTAAAGTAATAGAGAACTCGATGCACGTATATATTATAATAATAATAATAAAAAAAAAAGAACGAAAATATAAGAGGGCGGCAAGCGATCAGAGCTAATTAATCGTTTTATCGCGATTGCCCAGTGATATCGAGACATTATCTCCAGTAAATCGAGTGAGTGTACGGAGACGTGGATTATCGATCGCTTGCATTCATTATCGACGTGCTATGGGCTTGGCACACACCATGTTAGTATGTATACATCTGTTTAAATCTATGTATCGGTATATATCTATATATATATGTAGATTAAATCAGTGCGGAAACGTTACACGCAGTCCAAGGGATAACTAAGATCTTTATCGCTTACAATCGATATCGATAAAATCTTTTTAAAACTAATCCATTTTATCATCTTATATAATTTTGAATAATGAAAAAAATTTTATATTACATATAAAAAATATTTATACCAAGTTTAGAATATTAAAAAAATGATTGTCATGGAAAGGGGGCAGAACGGGGTACTCTAAAATTTTATTTTAAAAAATTTTAGTTTTTAAACATTCCAAAATTACTTTTGTGAATATAATTGAGCATTACACGGAGAAAAAAATGAAGTAATTTTTACTAAATTTGAAAAAAAAATTACAATTCGAGAAGTAATCTTGAAACGTTAAAAAAAAATCAAAACTTGTACAAAACTCAAAGTAAAAATTACAACATATTATTTAGAATAATAATTTCTATTGATTATAAAAATTACTACATTCAAAATAAAATTTACTAGCGACAAATAAAAATTATAATGTACCAATAATTTTTACGCTTGTACTTAGTAAATATTAGTTAACGCACTTTGTGAAAGATGTATTCTGGCGAGTAATTTTTACAATCTCAAATAGTAATTTTATCTCCCGGAGTAGCAATTTGTCTCACCGACATTCTACAATGTACAGTAACTTACGTAGAATTACATTGGAGATGTAATATTTATCAACTACGAAACAAAAATTGCGATTAATGTACTAACTTTTAATAATTCTGAAAACAATTTCTACTTTTTGTAACATTAAACTATTTTTATATAAATAAGTAAATATTGATTTTTTCCAAGCGAAAATTTAACGAAGCTGTATTGTAATTATTATGATAAGTGAAAATTACAATCTAGATAGTAATAATTAAAACAAAAAATTAATTTTCTACAAATCATCGTAAATTTTTTTATGGATTGTAATTTTTTATTTGAGATAGCAAATTTTTCATTGTGATTGTAATTATTATTTAATTTTTACCTGCATTTTTCTCCGTGAGTTTGAATATTTTTTGTTAAACATTTTGAAAAGTCGAGTGTCAGTTGAAAAATTTTAATGACTTGTTTTATGATAAAAACCAATCAATTTTTTTTATCTTCTTTTGTATTAAATATTTATATAAAATGTAATTTATCTTCATGCAAATCACTTTAAAACAAAATTTAATTTAGTCAAATTTATTTTAATATCCAGAAATTTTTTTTTTGACTTTTTTAGGGGGTGCTCCATTTTTCCACAAAAGTTAAAATTTTTTAGTTTTAACGACAACTGAAATTTTTTTTATTCACTTTGAGTATCATTAAAAACAAAAAGATTTAGCGTATTTGATTCCTCAAAAACTTAAGTACCCCGTTTTGCCCCCTTACCCTTAATATATGAATAAATAATTAAAAATTAAAAATCAGTATAAAAATAAATGAAAATAAAACAAGTAAAAGCACTGGAAAAAATCCGATTGTGAGTTGTGTAACAAGAAAGACCAGAGGTGGATGGGAGAGGAACGAGCCCGAGAAGGGAGAGAGCGAAAGAGAAAAGGGTGAAGCAAACGGCCGCGTGTGACGATAAGAGCAGTGGCGAGTTGTTATCGCGATCACCGCGCGGCTACGTTGGACGATAACGATAACAAACTTTACTCTCGCTCTCTCTTTATTTTTGAAAGGGCAGTATTTCACTATGCGCAAGCGAGAAAGTAAGCTTTTGCCTTTTGCCCCCTCATCGTGTTGCTCGTTGTTGGCATACAAGGCAACCTACAATGTACAATGTATCGTGTACAACTACAACGTACAAGGGTACAAGCAACTCTACCACCGTACTGCTAGCTGGTACTCGCACGAGTACCATACCTCTACTTGGCTTTTCCTCTCAGTTGTTTTACCGGTTACACGTGGGCGCATCCCCACTAATACAATATAATGTACTTAAGCTTGTAGCTTATTTATATATGCGCTCATCTTGATCGGTCACTATACGTCGTCTATTAAATCATCATTACATTAATTAATTATTTATTTATTTATTTATTTTTTAATCCAACTTAATCCATTTATGCGAAAGGTGATTTTAAATGGAATAAAAAAAGATAAATAATAAATAATAGAGTAAGGGGTAAACCGGAAGAGCTTCCAGGCATTTTGTAGGATGAAAAGCTACGGAAGGACACTGGAAAGAAGTGAGCCACCAGTATAGGGATGAGTGTATAAATATATATCTATATCTATATGTGTATAATACACTGGTAGAAGAGACAGAAAGTGAGAGGGGGATAACGCTCCGACGTAGGTCCGGCGTTATCGTCTCGGTCCAGATTGAATATATTTCATATGTTTTCATAACTACCTCTCCTCGTACTATCTTTCTCTTTACTTGGCTCTGCAGAGCCGCCGTGAGCTGTAGTGTACAGTAATATACTGAGAGCCAACACGTTACGGTGAACACTGAGAACTGCTGTATTACAGTATATATGTATAGAGAATGGAGAATATATATATATATATGTGTATATATATATCTATGGAGATGTAGATGTATATGTACGTGTAGAATAGAGTAGACATGTATGAAGGAGAAAGAGATGATAGTCCTGAGGGGGTTGTGGCTGATGCTGCTGGTGGTGCTGCTTGCTGGGTGACTGGCTGACTGGTGGGCTCTGCGACGGCTCGGTGGGTTCCGCCGCGAGACCACGGGAAATCAACCGTGAGGAGATACCGGTTGACTGATGTGCGCCTTTCTGTTGTAAAACGATAAAGGCGACACGGCATTGGTTGCGCGAAGCTTCCCGATAGCAAAACGCTGCTTTACCTCTCCCTCTCCCTCACCCTCTGGTTCTCCCTCGATCCCCACACACTTTGTTACTCTACAGGCTCTACAGCTACTCTCTTTCACCCACCGTGACACACCAAACGTATATACTGTTATCCTAAACTGGACCAAAGACATCTCGATTCTTTTCAAAGGCCTGGGAGATCGATCATCACATTTTTTTAACATCCAAAAATATTTTTTTTTTATCACTATTGTTAGTTTTTACTTTTCTTTATATTTTTCAGAGTTAAATATGACGATGTTATTTTTTAAAATATAATCAAGTTTTTACAATCATTTTCTAATCATAAATTTAATTACATTTAATATTAATCCTTTATTAATCCAATTTATTTCATATTTATTTCTGTATTAAAAATTTAAGGAATAAATATAGCTGTCATATTTTTCTTTTCACACCAATTTTTTTTTGTAATTGATTTAATATCAAGTACCTTAGAAAAAATTGTATATATACGCACGGAAAAAAATAGACGCAGCAACAGGACAAAATCTTGTGGAAGTAACAGGATTTTTCCTTTGGAATCAATAGGATAAGGAACAAGTTTCATGTACTAATTTTTTTTTCCGTACAATGAAATTTCAAAATTTGAAAGAAAATTCAGTTTGGAAAAAAATTAAAATTTTTTTTCGAAGTTAATTTTTTTTTTCAAAATTGGAATTTTCATTCACAAATTGAATTTTTTTTTCCAAGTTTGAAATTTTATTGTACTGACAAAAAAAAATTTATACATGAAACTCGATCCTTACTTTCTTGATTCCACAAGAAAAATTCTGTTGCTCTCACAGGATTTGTCCTGTTGCTGTACCATGAAAATCCTGTTGCTGCAACAAGATTTTGTCCTGTCGCAGCGCCTATTTTTTTCCGTGTAACATCAAAATAATAAAGTAAAAAATTTATCAACAAAAAAAAAATATATAACTGACTATAATTGTTCATATATTTATATTATAAATCTATGAAATATATAAATAATTTAAATTTAACGATATTCATACAATCAGCTAATAAAAAAATGAGATAAAATTGTTGTTTTTATCAACTCATCGGCTTGTCATTTAGCATTGTCATATTCTTTGTCTTACGCAACCGCACGACACTTAATAAAATTCCAAAGATCAGGTTATAACAAAGATATCGTACGAAAAGAGAAAGAGAGAGAAAGAAACAAATTAAATAAAAAAAAAAAAATAGTGGAGGCACTTTGGCACTCGGAAACCCACGCTCCATTGATAAAATAACATTCTTACTCTATCAATTTATATATACATATATATAAATATTTTTTTTGTCACTCATAAATATATAGACACACTTACACATTCTTTCTCATTTTCATACATTTAAAAGATAACTAATGCTTAATGTACATAATACATGCATTAAGTATATATATATCGTATAAATTCAAATAAGCGGATCACATCACGCACATTTTTCTGTCTATATATTGGATGTAGCAGCTGATTGAGTGGAGAATGAGAGAAGGTAGGGGGCAATGATCATGAGCTATTGCGTTCCACGTGTTTAATCTTTATCTCTGAAGGACTTGATAGAGGCGTCAACCTTCGTTAGTTAAATATCTCGTCTCACTTTTTTTAAATTCTTTTGATAAATATGTATTAATATACTAATAAAAATGTTAATTAACTTATATAAATGTGCAATCTAATGAAAGTAATCAGCAACAGTACACACAAATATATATCGAGATTAAAAATATATATAACCAGAGTGGTCAACTGTTACTTGACAGCTTTCCTTCTGGAATGATTAATTCAAGCAACGATTTATCGTGTTTCTTTATATATATTTATATATTACATATGAAAGTGTATGATATATATTTATTTATGGGTGTATATGTGATGTAAGTATTGAAGAATGGATTGTGAAAATGTGTAAATGTGTTTTACACGAGAGAGTACAACAGTGAGTGCGATGCGGCAATCGGTAGAGCGCGGGAGTCGAATCTAATTAAATATAATTAGCTACGATTTGCATAGATAGTCGATTGAGACCGGACGCAATGATAAGAGCGATAACAGGCGTGCACAGGCGATACGAACTACGATTATTGTTATCCGTTAGTACTACCAGACTCTCTTCTATATACTCTATATACATATTTTTTATTTTTTTTATAATTTATTGTAAGCAAACGCGACCACTAAATTATTTTTTAGATTAAAAAAATATATTCACAGCTATGTTTTGTGCCAGTCATTATATTTTTTTTAAGATTATTTAATACATGGAAAAAAATATACTTTTTTTTAAATTTTAAATACAATATTATACAGTATTGTTTTAGAGAAAAGAATTACATTCAATTAAATGAAAATAAATGTGAGTAGTAAATATATAAAAAACGTTATAAAAATTATTGTCGGATTTGAATTTCAGGGGAAAATTGGGCAAAATGAGACAGCATTTTTTAACGAAAAAAAAAAATCGTGTTTACTAAAATTGAAAACAGTTCAGGGGTAATGACCCTGTGGGCCAACTCTAAAACAAATCGGTCGAGCGATTTACGAGTTATGTAACGAAAAACTTAAAAAAACATTTTTAATTTTCATTTTTTGTATAATTTGTTAACTACTCGAGCGATTGACTTCAAAATCTAATCATTTCTATATCAGTAAAGCTTTTCGATTGCCGCCAAAGTTTAAATCAGTTGATTCGTTCCAAAGATGTCGGACAGAAAATTTACAAACTCACACGACCATCCGGAAATAGAATAGCTTCCTAAGGACCTCAAAATGTCAAAACCTGACAAAACTCGATTTTCGAAAATCGAATCGAAACCAATGACTAGTTTAATAAGGGCTTCGTTTTGCAAATTTTTAATTTTCATAGCGGGAAGTTTAAAAAACATTTTAAAATTCTGTGCTAAAATTATAAATGATTATGTAAAATAAATTAAATATTAATATTTAAGTCATACCTGATATTGAATATTTCTCTTAAAAATTTACAAAAAAATTAAATGAAAAAAAAATTTTTCTCTAAATTCATTTTATCTTCAAGACACTTTTCGCTGATTTGTAATGATAGACACGAAAAAAAAAAATTTTGGTCGAAATTTCGAAATTATTGTCCTATTTGGAGTGATCAATTCAACTCATATTTTTTCTAGAGACTGTGGATAAGCATTTACAAAAAAAAATGTATTTTTTGTTACAGACCGGTGTCTTATTTTATCCTACTGCCTCATTTCGCCTCACCTTCCTTCAATAAATAAATTTAAAAATTATTTTTTGTTTATAAAAAAAAATTCATATTAACATTAATAGTATATTAAAAAACAATGACCAGATAAAATGATTAAAAAAAAAATAAAATATAATATTTTATATGACTGTTAAATATTAAATACGACTGTCCTAAACATATAAATAAAAAAATGTAATGAGGTGAGTAAGAGAATAAACATTTCTCACATCATAGAGACGTGAGCTGTTTACGCGTCTTTTTGTTTCCGTCGGCTTTAACACGCGTTAGTGTCTCCATGCGTGTATAAAGCCTGTTAAGCCAACGATGAGAAGGGTAAAGAGGACGTTGGATGAGTAGAGGGCGATGAGTATGAGGATGAAGAAGAGAAAGAGGAAGAGCAAGAGGAAAAGGAGAAGGAGAAGGAGGATGTTAAGGGTGGGAGGATTACAGAGAGAATGAGGGAGAGACGGGAGAGACCAAGAGAAGAGGTATAAAGGAGGTGGAGGAGATGAGAGAATGGACGATAGTCGAGGGATTGGATATCTGTTCGCACGTCATTACCCCGGTGTCGCGGCGTCGACGCCAGGATCCCGTAGGATCTACTCTCATGGTTGGCAGAGAGTCGTGCACACATACATTTATATATAACATGCACATGAGAAACCCCTATCCAGCATACAGCATGATCTATGGATCGCGGACGGTTAATTCGTATCGAACGAATTCATCGGTACTGCTTGCTCTCACCGCGGAATTTACTCTCTCACTTATTCATTCACTCACTCACTCACTCACTCACTTACAACAGCCTCTCTATCATTCTATCCCTATAGACCAAATCTCCAGGGTCGTATCTTTACCCAAGTGCATGAGGATCGTCCGTACATACCTACATACATCCATGAGATAATATACTGACCAAGACGACTCTCTGACCAGACTAGTCGCAGTCAATTAGTGCAATAACCTTCGATTTTCTTTATTACTAATCAATATTTTTAATTTTCCGCTATGAAAATTTAAAATTTTCAAAAAATGAGAAGTTATTGGTTTTGGTCCGATTGACGAAAATCGAGTTTTCAACAGATCTCGACGTTTTCAGATACTACGAAGCTATTCTGACTACTTCCGGATGAACGTCCGTGACTGTGTGTATGTGTGTGTGTAAACTTTTCTTGTCCAACGATATCTTTGGAATGAGTCAACCGATTTCAACGTCTTGGCTGCAATCGAACGGGATCACCAAGACTTAGGAGTGATTAGATTTTGGAGTCGATTGGTCGAGTAGTTTACAAGTTATACGAAAAATAAAAATAATTTTTCTTTTTTCAAGGTTTTGCTTCATAAGTCGTTCGACCGATTTGTTCCTAAGTTTGATCAAATCTAATCTCTCCGAGCTCGAAAACAGCGGGAAGTTTTGGGGTTGGCCCACAAGGTCAAACGTTTTTCAGATTTTTTACCCTGCAGCGTTTGTAATTTAATGTTTATCGAGGTACAATTTTTTAAAATATTGAATTGTAAAATAGAATACTGTGAGTATCAGAAGGTATCAAAAATGTTCGTGATTTGAAAAGCATGTGAATTATTATTTTTTTTTTCGACAAAATAAGAATCACATTTTCTAGCTTTCCAGTATAATTTACAGAAATGGAATTGGGCAGTTTTCTGTTGAGATCGACAATATGTTTATATTTTCTAATAATTCAATAGCCTTGAAAATGAGAAAATTCCGAAATAAAATACTATGACTCCAAATAACTTCTAAATGATTTTGTCACAACTAAATTCTGTTAAATGTATCTTTGCAACTTTTATGAAATGTGCTTCAAATAATTCCGATAAAACTCTATTTTAACAAATGTGTCCTTTAAGAGGTTTCAAAACCATTTGTGTAATAGGCGTAGTGATGTAAAGCTAAGCATGTGCTCGTCAAGTGCTCGTCATTTGACGTCAATTGACCAACTAAAAAAAATGACCGCCGGTCATTTTTTGAATTTAATGTCGATTCCCGCGAAATGATAATAAAAAATTATTGAAAAATTTGACCAAAAAATGACCGAAAAATTTTTGACGGTCATTTTCCATCTAAGTAGTTGAGCAAGCTAAATTTGTTTATTATCGTCAGAATTTTTGGATAAATTTTATTTTGAATATTTAAAATATTTAAGTTGCATATTAAATTGGTTGCTTTTTTTTTTTTTAGAGGAATTTTCGTAAAAAGAAAAAAAAAATGCTCATGAATTTTTGTGACTGACCAAAAAAAAAAAATGACGTTAATTGACGAGCATTTGCTTGTCAATTGCTTGTGATTTGACCAAAGTTAAAAATGACCGTCATTTCGCATCACTAAATAGGCGTAATATCTCAATTATGATGTAATAGCGAGACCATCTTGTTTTAATTTTGATTTTACGATAACTTTTATCGATTTTACAAAGCTCAAAATTTCTATAATAAATAAAAATTCTACTGTAACTAAAATTTCTTTTACAATTAACTAGTTAAGATTAACTGCTTAGATTTTTATCAATTTTCACCAATTTTTGTGAGTGTTCAAAGTTCAAACATTTTTTTTTCTCTTTGTAAAATCTACTCTTTATTCTAGCGGTCAGATATCATTCCTTTCAATACAAATTTAAAATTATTTTGTGCTTTTTTATTTTCAAATTAAATAAAAAATAAATGACAATGATTTAGCGGATTCAGAAGACCAACGAACTGAATTATTTTCTTAATGCCCCAATTTAGTTCGACCCTCCACTTAATTTGATAATTGATCCATTTATTTGTCTTACTATAATAAGCACAACCAAAAATAACAATATTTATTTTAAAAATATCAATATAATAGTTATCTTAAATGAAAAACACAATTAATTCTTAATAAAATTAAAATGATTGTAAATACAACTGATTATGCTCAAATATTTATATATGATTTATCTCTGATATATAAACATAAATATATGTATGTTAATATTCCTGATTATTTTACGAAATAATCACTCATAAGATTTATATAAGAATCAACTATTGAAGAATATACTAAATAAAAAAAAAGAAATTTTTTTTGAAATAAAGAAAACATTTTCGTATACATAAAAAAAAAAATTCGACATTGTATTATGAGTTAAAATTATCAAAACTGTTAAAATGAGATATTAATATCATAAATAAAAAACAAAAAATTAAATTATATTCGTCTATTAAAAAACATGAGTTGATAGTGGGCGCGACACAAAATTGTTTTTTTGTTGATGACTATAAAATAAAAATGCGATTAATTTTTCTAATATTTACAATATTTTCATTCCATATTTTATAATCAAAACAGTAAATATATTTGATTTCAATCATGATAATATATAAGTTATGAAGAGTAATTTTTTTATTTTTATTGATTAAAATGTACCCTGTAAAAAATCGGGAGTGAATACGGATTTTATTTCAATCCGAATTCACTTCGTGACTCGGAGGTTTAGAGTTTGAAAAAAATCACTCTGCATACTGAGTAAATAAGGAGTTTTTTTCAGCAGAGTGACTTCGGACTGATCTGGATTTTATTTCAATCCGTATTTACTCTGATTCAGAGTTTCAATATCAAAATAAACTCCCTTTAGAAGTTAATTTCACTCTGAAACGGAATTTCAATATTGAAGTAAACTCTCCTCGGAATAAAATTTCACTCCAAGGGGATTGAATAAATAAACAGTCATCCGCTTTGAGTTCACCCCGCAGTTACCCCGAATTCACTACGGATTTAATCTGCGTTCACTCCGAAAAATTTTGACAATGTATACTATTTTATATCAATCAAAAAATTTTCAATTCAGTGTTATTTTTAAAATAAATAAAAATCATAAATGTTTTTGGAAAGAATTTTCAACTCTTACAAAACACGATAAACTCTATTTATTTTGGGCACATGATTCCGCATCAGAAGTCAATAATTTTTAATCAAGCAGCTTAATAATTTTTTTATTTAATTGTTTAAATATCTTTCAAATGTTAAAAATAAAAATAGATATTCATCAATAAAAATATGTACTCAGAAAAAAATGCACCTTAACATAAGAATTATTTTCTTATAGTCCAAAAATATTTTTGCCGCCTAGAAAAACCAAAGGTTTGTTCGTTTCAGAAATTTTTTTCTTTAATTAAGAAAATTTTGGCCTTTTTTTTTTATTGCAATAAATATTTTTGTGCCAAGGTATGTATTAGACTGAATATATTATCTACACGAAGAAAAAAATATAGTAAAAATTACAATCTTATAGTAAAATTTACTAATAAATATGAAAAAATACATTCTGTATTGTAATTATTACTAAACGTTTAGTAAAATTTACTAGTTAGTAATAATTACATAATAATAAGATATTAAAAATTACTATGCGTAATGTATTTTTTGCTAACACAATTGTATTTTTTAATATCTGCATAGTAAATTTTACTATAAGTATTTTTAATAAATACAAATTTGAAAAAGTAAATTTTCGAATACAATATAGGATTTGTTGCTATACAAAATATTAAAAATTACTATGCGCAATGTATTTTTTGCTAACACGATTATATTTTTTTACTATCTGTATAGTAAATTCTACTATGCATAGATAAAATTAAAATTTGGCGGGGATAGCATATACAAATATGTATTACAAGTTCTAAAACTTTTGTCCAAAGGAGACATCGGGCCGTCAGATATAGAAAAGCTAGATGAAGTTTTAAAAATTTTATATCATGGCTACTAAAAAGAGAAAAAAAAAATAAATAAACGAATAATCTAACCAACAACAAGTAAGGAGTACAAGGACCAACACGAGAACCAATGGATGTGAGCTGGCCAAGGCAATGGGACAACCATCTTCTTAAATCAAAATAATAACAAAAGCTTTTTTTTTAATTATTTGCGGCCTAATCAATACAAATAAAATAAAATATTATGTATGAGCTATGTATATTTATAATGTGCAAATAAATTTCTTTGAAAGAAAAAAAAAAAAAAAAGCCGTCAGACATAGGAAAGGACTTGCGCGCGGAAGATCAGGGTTCGAATCTCGGTTGAAACCGAGTGATTTTTTAAAAAACAAAAATCAACACCAACACCAATATTGATGACATAAATAGCAATAATAATTAAAATGATAACAATAATAATAAAAGTTAAAAGCTAATAAAAATTTTATTTTATTTTTTTCCATTCTAATATTGTAACATTTACTAAACGGTATAGTAAAATTTACTAAACGGGATAGTAAAATTTACTTATATGTTTATGAATTTTTCATAAAAATCATAAGCGTTTCAAGATTACTGTCTAAATTTAGTAATTATTCCCATATTTTTTAGTAAATTTTACTATATTCTTTTTTCTCCGTGTATATGATTAAAAAAAAAAAAAAACAGTAAAAAAATGTAACATATCTCAGATTATTAATTTCTGTTCTTGCATGCTCACAATGAGGGAGAGACTAAAAGAGGAGGGTCAGAGTAGCACATGTGGGTACGCATTATTCCTAGATGTAGATCTGGTATCGCGGGTTATCCAACGACAGTTAAACTACACCAGCGTAATACAGTGTACACTAGAATAGTAGTACTACAGAGCTTGAGACCCGCGGTGCAATCGTTTTGATATCCATACAATGCGATATATGTATAAGCTCATCGAGTGTACACGCAATATACCCTCCTGTATATCCGTTCTCTCATTTTTTATCTCACTCTTTCCCTCTTTTCTCATTCACTCACTCAATTGCTCTTTCCCTACATCAACCAGCTGTCTGCAAAGCAATGTAACTCTACATAGAGTATCATAAAATATATAAATATATGTATATATAAGACTACAAACAGCTGAGGACAGTAAGTACTGTATTTTGCATCGCCACTACATACCACCACCCTTTCAGTTACAAAGCTATGAGATAAAGCTTAATACAGGTTGCTGATATGCGTTTCATATCAACATTGCTCTCATGCTTCAGTCCGTCTACAATATCTACATCTAACCTCAACTTCAAAAGTTAAGTGACAACAAAGGATCAGTCAAATGTAATCTAAATTTGTCTCTTCATCTTGCGATAAAAAAAAAATGTTGGGGAATCCAAAAGTGCACACCTCAATCACTCATTTTATTTTTAATCATTACTTTTATTTTATTTACTTTTTTATTATGAATTTTTATTCACTTTTTAAATTTTTAATTTGATTTTTTTATTTGTTTTTCAGTTTAATTTTTTTCTTCATTAAAATATTTATTTAAATATCCCGCCTTTTTGTCTTAGATGTCACTCTTTTTTTAAATCAATTTCACTAGTTCATTTTTAGAGATTAAATTTTATTCAGAATTGACATCTTGGTCTCTGGGATTAAAATAATTGATATTTAATTAATGGAATAGTCAATTGACTTAATATTGTGTCAAAATTATTCTTTAATAAGTTTTCTTTGTATTGGTATACAATTTAATTCATTTTAGTGTAACCACAAGAGTAGAGAGATAATTTAATGTGAGTGAATGAGTCAAAAATAATAGATCAATCATAAATTACCCTCAACTTTTCGCGCTTGAGGTGTGCAATAATAAATAACTTAAATTAATAATACTTTTTTTTTGTCAAAATTTGTTATATTCAAGTTTTTCACTTCATTAAATTTTTTTCCCCGTTGTTTTAACATAAGAAAAATCACATATTTTTTTAACGTCAGTAAAAAGTTGAGTATTTAAAAAATTACTTTAAGTTTAATATTAATCGACAAGCCATAGTTTTTTCTCATATATTGACTCACACAGAAGCTGTTTCGTGGTTATATATATATATATATATATATATATATATATATATATATGTATATATATATATATTGGTAAGACTTATATCTCGCGAGAAATCAGCTCATATCCATACAATGTCACGCACTGTTCGTACACCGCGTTCGTCCAACAAATCTCCTCTCTCACTACACTTATACTCTTTTTTATTTTTTTTTCTTTAACATTACACTCTTTATTCATTCTTATACGAACGCTATGTACAAAAATATAATCCTCGTACTCTCTAACTCACACTAAAACTATTAACTTATAAACATATTTATAATATCTAAGTATATATATATATATATATATATACCCACAACACTTAGTAGACGGGAAGTGTAAAAAGTGTGGCAGTAGAATGGCTTTGTGTAGTTTCAACTGTGTCGGCGTTCACAGTCTTGATTTGATTTTAATCTCATAAAAATGATTCATAAATTGCTATGTGCAAAATAAAAAAAAAATAAAATAGCTACGTACGTTGTACATATTTTTACTCTACTTATTTTATTTTGTATTAACTTTAAGATTTTATTTACAACGTGAGTTGTATAAGATGACGAGAAGTGGATGCTTAGAAGGGACCGTGGGTGGACATCCAGAGAGAGCCAGCATGTGCTAATGAACGCCATTAAAAGCAGCGTTAATTAGATTGTGCTAATCTGATTGTCCCAGCAGCAGCAGGTATCTGTTTCGTGGTGTACTATATAGATATATATGTATAAAAGTATACCCTTCTCCCTTCATCTTGTTGTGTTGCTTGAAAAAGAATATCCTATTTAGTCATGTAGTAGTGACTCTCACAATTTTTATCTTCCTCTCTCTCTTCCTACTAGCATTCTCTAACCGTATAATTTTTTTTCTTTCTTTTTAATTTATTTCGTTCGTTTTCTCTCATTCACACACAAGCTTTGCTTAATGTGAACGCGAATCCGCGCATCAAGGCTACTGGAATTAAAATTAAAATTTTGTAATTTTACTTCAAGATCAAAACCTTTCTCGTGATACCAAAATAAAAAGGAAAAAATCTACTGGATCTAGATTTCTGAAATTTTTCGCATAGATGCTAGTATGTCAGCCGAAAATTTCGGTCATCCCTAATTACCCCTAAAGCAGTAAAATCACAATTTTTTTTCATTTTCGTTGCGCGAAAAACGTTCGGATTTTCAGGTACATTTTAATAAGAGATAATTTAAAGGCAAACTAAATTTAAATTTAATTGTACCACAGTTAGAAACTTTGTGTATTTGTGTTAAAAAATTATTTGGTTCAATTTTTTGTGTTGCTTTTAAACACAGAAATCTGTCAGTTCAACACAAACAGTTTGTGTTGTTTTTCTTAAACAGATTTTTCATGTTAAATAATTTGAAAATCTGTACTGTAATACATTTCTTGTGTTATTCGAAAATTACTACAAAATTTGTGTTGTTTAGGTAAACACTCCCGCACGTTTCTTCATTATTATAACCAAGCAAATCATTTTAGCAGCATTGTCTACAAGGAAACTTGGATTGTAATTGACTTACAATTAAATATAATCATAGATGACTTGAATATTTTTATGATCAGACTCAGTGATTTTTTTATTTTCATTTTACAAGAGGATAATTCATAGGTTTTTTAGAAAAATCACAGAAAATCGAACTAATTATTTGCTAAATTGGCATAAGTTGTACTAACCCAGACAACATTCAAGTCGGAATGACTTTACGATGTCTTTTTAAAGAAGTCCTCAAGAGGTCTTATGATGACTCCTTAAAGGTGTCATTTTTAAGAGTTCTTGAAGACTCCATAAATAAGACGTCAGTTTTGTGACGTCTAAATGTATTCTTTTTTTAACTTCTTTATGAAGTCAAAATTAGGAGCTCCTTAAAGATGTCTTATTGAGCTTGCTAGGTGGCTCAATCGACATCTTGAGAACTTCTTAAAGACTTCTTTAAGATGTTGATGAGACGTCCAAATCATAAATAGGAACTCATTCAGAACTCATCAAGATGTCATTTTGCTATCTGGGAAGGTTAGACCAGTATACTTGGGTTGGTTGTTATGTGCTTATCTTTATTAGTTAATTTTACCACAAAAAATCTGTTGAATTTTAACAAAGTCTCTATCAAAATAACAGATTTTGTGCTCAATTATTTAACGCAAAATGTTTGTTAAAGATAAACACAAACGCAATATGTTGAATTAACACAAAAATTTGTGTAGGTTTGCAACACACGATTTTTATTGAATTTAACACAAAATTTCTAACCGTGTATCGATATCGTAGAGTGATTGGTTATTGATAATAGGTAATGTTTGCTATCCAATTTAAAGGTGAAATAATAAATATTTTAACTGGTAGGACAAATGGTTTTTGATGACGATGAGGGACGGCCATTATTACACACAAAGGTGGCGATAGCACGATCATCAGCAGCAGCAGGGGAAGGAATAAACCGCTTGGCGAGCGCATGAGCTACCCGGATCCATATTCATCGTTTCTAGCTGCATTAAATTACGATATGAGTACATATACATATATATATGTATGTGTAAACCTAACTTTGACTTGTGTATATGTGTATGTACGTTTATGTTATCGGTTTATTATCAAATATGTACCGCAACCTGGCGGACATCTTGATATATGTTAAAACAAACTTAACAACATACATTTATTTTACAGTAATTATATAATTTTTAATTTTAATAATTTATTATTTAGTTTATATTCTAAATATTCCTCATATATATTTATTGATTAAAATAAATAAATAAATAAATAAATATGATATTTTAAAAAAAATTTTTTTAAGTATTACAAGGTAATATTTTGTTATTCAGTGATTTGTAGACACTTGATGTTGGTAATTTTGAATTCGATTGAGTAAAAAAGAAAGAAAAAAATGTTCGGTAGCGGCAGCAAGTTTGAACGTGGTGAACAGCATTATAACGGAGATTATAATAAAAAAAGGAAAGAAAATAAAGTCAGTGAGAGGGAAGAGAAAGACGGATAGAGACAAGAAGGCGAAGGAGAAGAAGAAAGAGAAAGAGAAGAAGGAATGGACGTTATTGGCAAGAAACATGCGATACCCGCGAACATGCATAAATGCATGGCCGTCTCCCAGATGCGCGAGGATACCGAGCGCGGCAGATCCGGCCGGCCGACAAGGGTTGCACGACCAACCCTAAGCCTTTTTATATCCCCCAACTCTCGAGGTTCTTTATCATCTTCATCGAAATTCCTCACGCATTGAAATCCCCAAAAACTAGTTTCTCATGGCTATTTTTTATTTATTTTTTCGCTTCTAGCTTCATAATCATTTTTTTACAAATTTGATATCCTATAATTTATTATTTGTAATTAAAATATTTAAATAAATTTCTTAATCACTCTCCATTATAAATTTATAATTAATATGATGAAGAATTATTTATAAAAGTATAAATTAATCGAACAAGTTGTAGAATGAATTTAAAAAAAAGATTTGCGGTAAACGGTAAATAGATTTGTACATAGTTAATTTATTGGAGTGTCATTTGGTAAATAAATAGGAATCGGTGATGAAAAAAAGGCGGAAGACAACTGACGGCAATTAGCACACAATTGAGATTCACATCACGAGTTAAACGACATTCCTGCTCGCGGTGGAGGCGCCGCCGCTGATTGGCAGCCAGTAGTTGAGTTTCTCAACGGCGGTGCATCATCAAACAGAGTTCGCGCGCGCCAACCAATCGAGTAATAATCGTTGGGCGTCTAAGCGGCGTCAAAGCTAAAGGTAAATACATTTTTTTATACAAACTAACTGCTACTGAAATCTAACTGTATGTAGAATAGGTATACAAACAAACAAGCAAGCAATCAGCCAGCTAAATGACTGCTGACGTGAACTAACTACACAATAGTGTCCAACAAACGGCGGTACGTTAATCGATTTTATTAATCCATTCTACATTTGTTCGTCATTTTATTTAAATTATTTTTTTAGCTCTTATTGGATTTCTTAATCGGTGTTTTACTTCCATTATTCTTCTTTACTCTTCTTCTTTTCTTCAGTTCGCTTCTGGTGATGCAGAGATGTAAGATTCAGATACACGCCTCAAGTATCCACCAGTCTCGTCACTATGACTCACAACGTCGTTCAAGTGAGCGAGTAGTGAGTGCATACGCGTCACGTATAAATCGCTCACGCAGCTTGCGCGGGCATCAATCGCAGGAACCACTTTCTCGAGTGGTAATGGAGGAGCCATGTCCCTTGCAACTGACTATCGAATGCGGGTATCGATAGCCGTTTACATTCCATCCACACATATATACACACACGTGTTCTGCTGCTGCTGCTTCTTCTTTTTTTTTTTATTTTTCTTCGTCCACAAATGTAAACCAACATTTATCTACTATTATGTCCAACTTAAAAAAATATATCCTAGTTTTCCATTTTTATTTCACATTTTTTCTTACCAACAAAAAAAAAAATTTATTTTTCGCTAATAATAATTTAAAAAAAAAAAATTTGACAAATTAAATTTCTATGAATAAATCATAAAAATTGTAATTATTGATAATCAATATTAACATGTAAGTAATTTAAATAAATAATGGCGTATGATTTGTATTTTATCAGTCGCTTTAATACCTATATGTTAGTCAAGTGTAAAGAGAAAGAAAAGAGCAAGTGATAGTGACTCGACCTAAGAACCGGCTTGCATAGCACCCGCAACCAACGGCATACCGAGACAATAATTATCGAGGATTAATTTCTCAATTAACAAGTGTCGGAGAAGAGTTATGAGCTTCGTGGGTGACCAACGCTTCCGGGCTGCAGACTACGGAGCCCTATCTCACAACCTTTACATAATTACACACAAAAAAATTAATTATGAAAATTAATAATTGATAACTAAAAATTTAGAATGTGATTACAATTTAATATCATTTCAAACAGCAATTTCGTGATTTTATAGAATAAATTATAATAATCTTAATTTAAATATTGAAACCTAAAGTTTATATGTAAATAAATCATTACAAGTAATAGAAATTACTGTTTGGAAGATCAAAAAATTAAATTATAATAATTTAACGTTTCAGCTTCAACATTTGCTGTTTGGAACATTCAAGTTTATACACGGAGAATAATGCAGGTAAAAATTAAATAATAATTACAATCACAATGAAAAATTTGCTATCTCAAATAAAAAATTACAATCCATAAAAAAAATTACGATGATTTGTAGAAAATTAATTTTTTGTTTTAATTATTATTATCTAGATTGTAATTTTCACTTATCATAATAATTACGATATAGCTTCATTAAATTTTCGCTTGGAAAAAATCAATATTTACTTATTTATATAAAAATAGTTTAATGTTACAAAAAGTAGAAATTGTTTTCAGAATTATTAAAAGTTAGTACATTAATCGCAATTTTTTTTTCGTAGTTGATAAATATTACATCTCCAATGTGATTCTACGTAAGTTACTGTACATTGTAGAATGTCGGTGAGACAAATTGCTACTCCGGGAGATAAAATTACTATTTGAGATTGTAAAAATTACTCGCCAGAATACATCTTTCACAAAGCGCGTTAACTAATATTTACTAAATACAAGCGTAAAAATTATTGGTACATTAAAATTTTAATTTGTCGCTAGTAAATTTTATTTTGAATGTAGTAATTTTTATAATCAATAGAAATTATTATTCTAAATAATATGTTGTAATTTTTACTTTAAGTTTTGTACAAGTTTTGATTTTTTTTTTTAATGTCTCAAGATTACTTCTCGAATTGTAATTTTTTTTTTCAAATTTAGTAAAAATTACTTAATTTTTTTCTCCGTGAAATGCTCAATTATATACAACGTTATATAATTATTCCTTTCTTGAAATTGTGGAAAGTATATCTTAAGCGCATCAATTTTTATAATTTGAAACAATAAAATTTTACTTGTGTTCGTGGGCTTCCAATCTATGTGAAAAAATTAGCCTCAAGTATTGCTGATGCAACATTCACTTACATGGCAAGATGACGTATTTTATAATTTTAAACAATAAAATTTAAAGACCAAGAGTGACTATTTTTTTTTTTTCATATCAATATATTTTAGAGAATCACTCTTATACTTTTTCGCTTACAATATTATATTATTTATGAATAACCTTTTTTGTGGCGGATTTATTGTTCAAACAATAAAAATCAATGAAAATCCGAATAAAATTTATTTTTTTGCGTGTAAACAATTTTTTTCACTGCATTTTTCTTACATTTATTAATCATAATTCATCTTGAAGATAAATATTTATAAATAAATATAAAGTAAATTAAAAAAAAAAAGAAAAGAACACTTATTTAAAGATGGATAGACAGGTGGCGAATATTATAATTTAGCCTTAGGCTGAATCGACATTCAATTATCCGAGCGATGGTTATCTGACATGTCCTTCGCGCCAAGAACTACGCACTCGCATGATCGAAGTTCATTGTATCTTTATATAAAAGATATATATAAAGGTGTCAAAGTTGGAATTACAAAAGAAATAAAGTTAAATAAAATAAATAAAGGACGTTATATTTTTTGTTATGTTCCAAGTCAAGTGTCGATGTCAATAAATTGTATACGTCGAACGTGAGATTAAAATGTGTGTACAGGTACATGGAATAATGTGACTCTGTGATGACTCTACATCTCAAACTTGACGTGAATTACAATGTATCAAACTGTAAAACCATACTTTACATTTTTCCATTCATGTCTATATATACATATATACTTATCATGTGTATTTCATTATAAATACTGGTCAGTATAAGCTCTCAACTTTTTTAATAGACACTTGTAATCACATGCATGTTTTTGTTTTAAGTTAGAATATTCAAGATAACTTCTGTCATATATTGAAAAATGTATAATGAATTAAAATATAAACAATACTTTTATTTTATTTATTTTTTTTTTTTTTTAATTAAATTCATAATTTAATTTCCTCATTAAATATTTAAATTCCAAAAAATTTTAAAATAAAAAGATTTAAAAAGTAAAATGATTAAAAATCTCAAGTGATTGAATATTAAGTGGCACTTAAAAAAATAATAAATTATTTATGATAAAAAACTTGAGATTAACATAATAGATAACGCTATTTATGTATAATAAATATATAAATATAATCTACAGTTATAATGATCGATCATAATGTCAAAATTTATACCATAACTTTTATTCCTTTATATATATGTATGTACATATATATATATTGCCAAAAGGGATGAAAGGAGAATGAAAAGTCATTTGTACGTCAAGACTCGATGTACGTGCTCAGTGTCTATGATTTTATAATTTCCGCATGACGAAAATGTGAGTAAAAATACTTTTATTCATTTTAGTCTCAAAAAAATTTTTTTTCTCAATTTCTTTAGAATTAAAAAGTATAAAAAATACTCGCAAGTGTTTTATAATCAATTCCCGACAATTCATATGGGTGTTTCCAACCAGACCCATGGATTTAATTCAGTATAGCACAAGTAGGGATGGTTAGACCGCACAGAATGAGGAAACAGTAGCGAGGTAGGATTTCATTCTCGTTGTCATGCAGGACACGAGTAGGGATGAAGTCAGACCGGAGTATAAGAGGATTCAGTGGTTTTAAAGGAGAGAATTGTAAAGGGGGTGCTTTTATATACATACATATATATATATATGAGTATAAACACCCATTAATATACATATATACATACATTTATACATTCGTCTCTAGATCACCGCGCACTTCATTTCCGCGTCTTACAGTAACGCGGCGTGCCGAAGGAAATGAAAACAATGAGATACAGCCGGTCATCCGTTTAGTCGAGCGTCTCTTAACACAAATTTATATTACTTAAACCCTCTTCTCAGTATTATATCCTAACAAACGTTAAAGAGACTACGGCTGCTTGCTCTCGTATTCACTATGCTCTCTTCTGTTATTCTCTTCTGTATACACGCGTTGGCGAGACACCCCCGCAACTACGCTACTCACACTTGTCTCCACTACTCCCGACATCATTCGTTATCCTTATATATATATTCATGGTGAAGCTATTATATAATTCTTGATAGCTTTTTTTATTAATAAAATCTTTTTTTTTTTAGCTTCAAATATTATGACTCTGAAGTTAGCATGCAATTAAAAATTTTCAATTTTTTTTTTCACCAAATCGTTTACAAGAAAAAAAAAATAAATATACACATGTAGAAAATTTAAAAAACCATCAGTGCAATTTTTTCAAATACTTTTTTTTTATAATTCATCGTTTTAAAAAAAAATTAAAAAAAATTATTAAACGTCGGCTAATTTCAGTATCGTAAAATATTTGTGTAATAAATAAAATAATGAAGTATAATATGGACAAATATTTTTTTACTGCAATAAAAATAAAAAATAAAAAAAAATTGAAAGATATGCATTAAATAATAATAATAATTGTTGTAATCTATTTAATCGTGAATTATGTTGAGTGTACGCGGTTACCAAAGAAACGTTTGGCTCTGCTGGTAGTAGCTGCTGAAAGTCCGACAAGGATCCGTGGGCATTTGAGAAGTGGGGGAGAGGAGGATATAGGTGGGTAGAGGTGCTCTCGATAAGGAGACATTAGCGACCCGTATGTGATACCAACCGCGTTCTGATAAGCCACACACGTCTAACCAGCGACCGACAAGTCGCCCCCGACTGCTCTACACATTTTTTCTCTCCCTCTCTTTCTCTTCCTCTAATGCTACTCAGCTTTACAAAAATTACTATTATTTCAAATAATCATCCATTAAATATAAAAAAATCATTCCAATGCTCCTCAATAAAAAATAAATTACGTCTTTTAATTACAAACTGTTGCTTTTTGTTGTTAAATTATAAAACAATTGATAATTATATTTTTTTCGTCGACAATCATGCCCGTATTGTATACAGTTGATGCCGATAACGTTAACTTAAATTTTCAGTTTATAAAAAAAAAGTTGAAAGATATTGGAAAAATATGGTCCTGAAGTTAGCAGACAATCAGTAATTTTCGGATTTTTTTTTTTTTCAAAAAATCAATTACAAAAAAATAAAAATATGCACATGTAGAAAATTTAAAAAACTACAGGTGCAATTTTTTCAAATTTTTTTTTTTTTATAATTTACCGTCTAAAAGAACATCCAAAGATTATTAGACGTTGTCTAACTTCAGTATCATGGAAATGATCCTGAAGTTGGCAGACACTTAAGAATTTTTGATTTTTTTTTTTTTAACAATTTAAAAAAATGCACATATAGAAAATTAAGAAAACTATAGGTGCAATTTTCTGAAATATTTTTTTTTTTTATATTTTATTGTTGTAAAAAAATTTAAAAAATTATTTGACGTCTGCTGATTTCAGTATCATATCACGGAAAAATTATTAATAAAAATAATTTATTTTTATTATTAAAAAAAAAAAAATGATATAAATAAAAGACGTAAATTCAATAGTGAGATCAGCTTTTGATTTACATTAGACTTATATCAATGAGTATTTATCTCAGTAAAAGAGACAGAGGAATATTATTGAAAAGAGAATAATATTATTATTATATAGGATATATAAGAGAGAAAATGTAACAAAGGCAAGAAGATAAAGGATATTATAATAGGACAGTGAGAGGAATGGATAAATAGCATTTATAACGAATAGATTCATTTCTCACTCTCATTCTCTCTCATTCGATTATTATTATTTTTCTCTTTCTCTTAGTTCGCGATAAGTCGTTTTCTGCTGCTGCTGCGGTTGCTGGTGCTCGTGGGCGGACGGGTATAGTAGGTAAGCTACCACTCGACACACAAGTGTGTGCACGTACATAGAGTCGATTGGAAATCGATCGTAAGCCTACACTATATATCTATACAAACTACATTTACAACCATATAATTCCATAGCCGTAAATAAGCCATAGTGTTGAGATACACAAATAAATGCTGATTTGATATTTATAAAGTTTTATCATTATTGCTATTAAATATTATATATATATATATATATATATATATATATATATATATATATATATATATATATATATATATATATATATATATATATATATATATATATATATATATATATATATATATATATATATATAATAAATAATATTGCGTTAATGAAATATGTTTCCAATAATACCATCCATCAATATTTAGATGAATTTATCGGGTGAAATTTATCGCGTGAGAGGATGGGAGGAGTGTCGACAAAAATATTGAATGATGTGATATGTGAGTATCAGAGTATGAGAAGATGTGTGTATGTGTCACAATCGATTGTCGAGGGAGTGAAATAAAAAAAGAGAAAAAAAAAAAAAGGGGCGACGTGGGCGATCATCAGAGAGCCGACACACACGCCGGCAGTTACGCGGCGTTCGCACGCCCACCTGTTGAAACCGGAGCCCGACTATAAGGTGAATCGAGACGGGGCCGTGGTGGCGCGACAACGAGGGCCACGAGCCCGTTCATTCATTATATTATATTCCGAGTTGAGTTTATGATATTATTAGCTATAGTATAAGTTTCCTTATTATGTGCAGATACAAAATTTAAAAATTAACAAGGATTTTTACTTCAATTTTAGGTGGAAAAATTAACTGCTCAAATTCAAAGCCCGTAAAACGACAGTTTCAAATAATCGTATAAACATACTGAAAAAAAAATTTGGTTATCATAACCATTTGAAGTATTGCTAATGGTACATGGTTGTCATAACAAAATGTGTCGTTAACTTGGCTATACTAGATTGCTGCATTGACTATCTTCAATTTTGAATAAAAGTATTGTCAATTTAATCATATTCTTTGGTTATGTTCCCTATACTTGGTATTACTGTTTTAACAATTCCTCCACAGAAGAAAAAGTTAACTTGAGTCAGGAAAATATTTTGGAAGACGAACGTTTTCGAGAACCAAGTCAAGATTTTCTTGGGCTAAGAGAATTTTTCTTGGTTAAAAAAAATTCGTCTTGGTCGGAGAAGATTTCTACTTTATCTGAGAAAAATTAGGTTTCCAAATAAATTTTCTTGAATTAAGAATATTTACCTTCAGTTGAGGATTTTTTTTGTGTGTTTAGATTACTATTATTATAGTAATATTAGGTATTATTAATATAACAATACACGGAAAAAAATGAACTATATATATTGAGAGCGACAAGTAATATAATGATAATCAGTAAATATACTATCATCCTAAATAGTAATTTTTTCATTTATAATTAAAACGTGAATAATTACAGGATAAGTAATAAAATTTATTATCTATGCAAGAAAAACTACTATTTGAACTTTAAAAATCGTAACGGATACTTAAAAAATTGACACGTATTATAAAATTTATCATTTGAAATGTTAAAATTGCCCATATTAACACCCAGGTTCCGGGTTATAAATTTAAACACTAATTTTTAAAGTTCATTTTTTTCCATGTACGTATTGTCGTAGCAACTATCTATTATTTAACAAAAAATTGTATGGTTAAAATAGCAATCTAGACTATACGCAAATAAAGTATTGCTATGTTAACAATCTACAATTTTTCAAACTTTAGATGGTTACTATAACCCCTAACGGTATTGCTACTACACGGTGAAACATTTGCAGTCAAATTTACTATGGGTGCATAGTATCACCAGACTATAAGAAAACTGGTACAAAATTTACAAGTGTCCCATAGTAAACGTATGCGCAGACGACACGATTGGGACCTATGCGCATACGTTTACTATGGGACACTTGTAAATTTTTTACCAGTTTTCTTATAGTCCGGTGATACTATGCGCCCATAGTAAATTTGCCTGTAAATTTTTCACCGTATACAGAAATTTTTTTTTTTTGCGTACAAAAATTAAGATAGGGTAGAAGTAGCATTTTTGGCCACTTCAAAAATTTATATGAAATAATTTGTAAAAGATGTAATGACATAATTAATCTTAAAATGTGTAAAAAGATACTTTTATTACACTATGAAATTGGAAATTTTATTTAATACCTTTTCATTAATTAAAATAAAATATTAAATGTCCAAAAATGGAGCAGTGGCCACAAATGGTACTTCTACCCTAGATGGATTAAAAATAATTTATTTGACTAATTAAAAGACATTTTAGCAAGAAATATATGAATAAAAAAAATTGTATGTCAAAATTAGCTGGTAGAAATTTCGACAGTTATTTGATTTCGAAATTGGACAGTCAATATTTTGATATGATTAAATTTGCTAAAAAAAAAATTTTTTTAACCAAAAAATGAGATTGTAGTCGTGTTATATAAATCCTTTCTCACTGAAAAAAATATACCTCTATCTAAAGCTATTAAAAAATGAATCTACTCTGATAATACTTTGAGTATGTTGAGATTATAATCAAAATTTTTTAGTCAATTAAAAAACGATAAATAAAAGACAATCTTAAATTTCAATTATTTCCGTCGTTATCTATTTTATTCTTGGAACTAATGTAGAAGAAGAAAAACAAAATAATTAATAAAAAATAATCTTAAATATAATGCAAACTCTATATAAAAGTGCTCATAAAATATATATATATATATAAATAAAAATAAAATTATCCACAATTTACGATGGATACACGTATATATGTATATATATGTATAAGTATAAGATAAAAATTTAAAGATAATAAAAAGGAGAAATATATAATCATATATATAAATACTGATAAAATGTTTTTCTCAAAGAATCAGTATTAATTGATGTTTTTTCAGTCTGCTCCGAGAATAAATAAAAAATAAATAAATAAAATAAAAAGAAATCAAGAAAGAAAGGCGACGATAAAGTGCCGATTGAAGTTGTTTTTCCTTATCAACATTGAGTTAAAAATTTTTAAAAATTTACATGTGTATACATAAAAAGAAATTTAAATCCACAATCGATCTCTCCTTTCGCTTTCTCCTCTGTACCACTACATCATCATCATCACCATCATCATCCTCATCATTGTTATTATCGTTATTATTATTATTAATTTTTTTTTTTTTGCTTATACATATTATATCTCACGAAGGCCGATACCCTCATGATGATCTCTCGGACAAGACAACAATGCAATCTCAAACCCGGCTCTTATTATTGTTGAATTAATTTAAACAGTTGGAAAAACAGTCGCGGTCTTATTTAATCTCCTTTTTTTTTCCTTTATCAATAAGTGTTTCATTAAATGAAAAATTTTAACGATGAATGTTATGGACATCGAGAAAATAAATAATTTAATTTTTTAAAGCAAATACATATCAAGTATGTACATCAGTAACTACAATGTGATATACATAAGTGAATGGCACAAAAGAGTTTTGATAACAAAAAAAATAAAAAATGAGAGAATAAGTAACGAAAAGAATAAGACGGAAAGAGTCCAAAAGTTAAAAGGGAATCCATCCATAAATAAGAAGAACGTGGCTTCGGCGAAACGACGGATCGCCGCGCAATCTCCAACGGAATAATAATGCGGGTAAAATAAAACCGGCGTTTCCCCCCTTCATTTCTCTTTTTCTCTCTTCCTCTCCGTACAAATATATGTATATACTCTTTACCTTTGGAGTATGTGGTCGTATGAGTTTATATATATATATATATATATGTCTTCTCTTCGTTTCGTCCCTGGTAATACCGCACACAGACCCTCATAGAGATGGGAAGATCAAACACTGGAAATTACAGCATTGTGAGCATTCTTCTTGAATCGTACCCTACTCCAATGTAGATAAACGCACAGTATCCTTTTTTTTTACCTCCTTCTCCTCATCCACATTATTTTTCTCCTTCTTCATCTTCATATGAACGTTCATCTCGTGATCACATATCAACATTTTATTTCTCAACCTCACATATCTTCCGGGAAAAACTTTTCCAAATTCCCCTAAGCGGATACACGTTACATTATAAAAATAAATAAATAAAATAAATATAAAATTATTTTTATATTTATTTATTTATTTATTGTTTTTTATTTTGTGGTTAATGTCGTAGTATCATCACCTCATTCATTGCTATCTATGCATCTACCGACGTTTTGCTCTGTACCTACACGGAAATCGAGCGGCAGAGTCTGCGTGTCCACCTATAAGGCCAACGTAAAACGTAAAACGTCAGACGATTATTCTTGCGATACGAACGCGAACCCAACAGTAAGCTTTAAACCACCAAAGGAAACCATACAAAAAAATATCAGAATCAAATAAAAAAATATATATGTATATTTTTTTCTTATTCTCTCCTCACTTTGATTTCCATTTATTTTCACAATTTTTTACCATCTTTTTTTCCATAAATTGTAAACCATATATACGCATTCCTATACATGATTTTTAAATTTTATTTTATTAAACTTTTTACATTATATTAATATTTTTGAATCCAACCTGTAATCCCGACTATATTTGACGTGTAAATTTATTAAGTATAAAATAAATAAAGAATAATAATAATAAAAATAATATTAAGATAAAGAAACAATATCTTGTTTGGCTCGACAAACATCGGCACGCGCGACTCCCGGTGTTGTATCGGCATTGAAGCGAGCCTAATTGCCTGAGGAAGAGGTACTATTTGCTCACGGCAAACATAAGGCAACTTTGATGTAAACACAGTCTTCAAACATACTCACTAAGTATCATCTTACCATCTATATATCCTCAATTTTCACATACATACATACATATATACATACCCACAATCAAAGTACTTACAAAAAAATTTGTTACATTAATCATGCTGTATTGATGTACGGAGAGAAATAGAGATAAAAAATGTATGAATTTTTATTATGCTGTTGACCAAACTTTAAACAGGAAATTGAGCTGTCAAAAAACTAATAGGCTGCACTATAATTATTAATGTGACCCTCTGAAAATTTTTTATTCTCTGCTATAATTCCTAATTTACGTGCAGAGAATTTTTGAATAAAAATTATCCATAAAGTTTGATACTGAAAGGACATCTAGCCATAGCCAGTAACTAAATTTTTAGAATGTTGTTATAGCTATAGTAAAAATTACACTTCATTTATACGAAGAAATTATTTTTGTTTGAAATTCTATGGTAACATACCCACACAAAAAAATATATAAATGACATATATGTCACATATATATTTTTTTGTATGGGTAGCCATGCCGGACCATGTTGGCCACCTGTCGGAAATTGAATTTACATATGCAAATATTACAAAGCCATAGTAAAATTTTCAATGGTTACAGTAATTAGTGCTATAATTGTTATAAATTTTGTTATGGTCATAGTAATTTTTGCATGTGTTTATTTCAATTTCCGACAGGTGGCTAGCCATAGCATTTTAAACGAGCATAATTTCTCCGTGTACATTCTGTCGAGTAGTATATTTTACAGTGTGTATGGGAAAAATTCAAATATTTACCACATGTCCTCACAGTATCATACTTTTTGGGTAATTTTTACTAAAAATTTATTTGAGTGTAGACAAGTAATTTTTATTATAATTTATTAATAAGTCTTAAGAATGGTTATCAGATAATTATGCCCGAGCTTTTATATCTAAAATAAAAGCCCTAAAGCAAAATATAGACACAGCCCCGATGATTTACTCTATGAACTAGCGAAGTGCACTTCAATTTTTTAATAACTCCCATTTGTTTACGAGAAATAATGGGACAAAATTCCCATTAACTGTACCGTGCAACAAAGATAGTATCGTTCATCACTTGAATGCGAATAGAGAAACAAATGAAAACTCATCTTAAGTATATGATATTTTTTTCATGATACCAGTATCGAAACAAAATATCAGTGTCTCTATAGCCTATCGAAACAAGCTAATTTCAAGCCGATGCTGCAAACAACTGCTAGCGAATTCGTAATTCAAAAATACTTTTATACCTTCATCCCAAGGGAAGAAATACAATTGTTTCTGCCTGGTGTCAGTTATATTTAATGTTCATTTGCAGCCTTATTACTCTCATTTGTTTACTCCTCACTTTACTCATTTCATTTTTTAAGTGACAACTTTAATTAACCAAATAAAATTACTAAAAAAATGAGTGACAACAATATTTTTATATTATTTACTATTTAATAAGTGACTGTAAATCACATATTTCTCATTCTCTAACAGTTCTCCTTATCATCGGCTTGAAATTAACTTGTTTCTTACTGGCTGCTGACACTGAATCTTGAAGCTCTGATACAGGTAATCATAACAAATATAGTGTGTCTCAGGGATAAAACACGATTTTAGACTGCAGATGATGTCAGCCAACCTCATCCTAGTCTGAAATCGTCTTGTTTCATCCCTTGTCACACAATATACTATTATAGTGCAGCATAATAATTTTTTGGCGGCTCAACCTCCTGTTTCAAGTTTGATCAACAGCATAATAAAAATCCGTAAATTTCTTAAGCCCATTTTTCTCCGTGTACTCTTTATAAAATGTCCTAGCTCAGTTATTGGCTTTTCATTACAACTCTCTCAGCCATTTTTTAAATTTTTCATTATTTTATTTATATTTTTGGTTGTTACTGTTGTTGTTGTTCTTGTTGTTAGTACACGACATATATATATATATATATATATATATATATATATATATATAAATGAATACCATGTAGCTTTTTCATACTCCCTCGCTCAATATCTTACTCACTCTTTCTCTTTTCTCCTTTTCATCTCTGTCCAAGCCAGACGAGTAGAGAGACCAGCAGTGTAGTGTGTTCCGATCAGTTAACGCTAATGAGCGATATATTTGGATGCTCTCTCGCATACCGTGAGTTATCTCTACCAACGACCGCGTGTTTTACGTCTCTATGTATCTCCCACAGTTTTAACACAAAAAAATAAAAAAAAAATAAAAAAATTAAATTAAATAAACAACAGCGACAACAAAAAATTAAGATAAACTTTAAATACGAGATATTTGATATAGTTTATAATAAAATAAACAAATAAAATTAATTGTCAAGGTATTGAGCCAATACTAAAAATACATCATGTATTTTTACAATAAATATATACGATAGTTGAAGTACAGCCACACGTGCGTAGATAATCGCTGGCGGGTGCAGGATGTATCGAACGACGGGAATACGCAATCCAATGTAACTAGTGTACTCTTTACTAAAACTATAGAGTACATGGGTATATTCCCTATATATCTATAGGGAAAAATAAGAAGAAAGAGAAAGATGAGGATAAAGAAAGACTTATATCTTAAAAGACTTGAGAAAACGAATAGTAGACTAGACTACTCGATTCTCCGCCTGTTTTTGCAGAGCTTTTCTCTCATCTCATTCGCATCCTCTTCTCTAATCAGTTCCGAGTATCAGAACCCTAAAACGGTCGCGGGGACGCAACTAACACGTTAATAAGGACAATAACCCTTCAGGATTTACCACTTGAGTTAAAAAAAAAAAAGTAATAAAATCTATAAAAAAAAAAAACAATAAAATTTATCAACGTTATTTCCTCCATTACAATCAATCGATAACATAAATAGTAATTAATAAAAATGAACAATGATGAAATAAAAAAAAAAAAAATAACAAATTGATTAAAAATAGCTAGTGTATAATAAAATATTACGTTTTATGTAAATATAACAATAATTACGATAATTTGGGTGTTGTAAATCGACAAAACAGCTGGCATTGACATCCAACAATACACTGAAGCCCCGTACCGAGACAACAGTATATAGTGGTGAGTTGAGCGTGCACTAATATACACAAAGAGAGAAAAATAAAGAGAGAGAGAAAGAGAGAGCCGGGTCGCGAGCGAATCGCGAAAAGGCCTTTACGGAGCGCAGAGCACGATCGAGATACCCTATCGGCCGGCATTTCGAGTGAATATTAGCGTAATGAGCTCGATAGCCGGGCGATACGAGAGATTTTAACCCGTCGTAACGTCACGTACCGCACTCTCTCGCGAAATATCCCTCAGCCCCATTTTTACCTCCCACCCATTTACCTACTTTATTATTATTGTTATTTTTTTTTTATACTCCAATCAAAAGTGCATTTGTACATCACGTGCATTATAATACCGCACCGTTGTAACGATATTATGTCTGCTTACATATATATGTATGACTGTGTGATTACTTTATAAATGTTTTGACTTGATGTTTAGAAATCAACAAGCCATTAACAAGTTATCAATTGAACGTGTAAAAGATTAAATAATTGAGTTTACCAGCAATTAAAAAATAAATATAACAGTGTATATTTATATACCTTTTATAAATAAAATAATAATAATAATATCAATAAATATTTTTCTTTGTTTTCTTAATTCCAAGAATGATTAAACTGCTAATCAATTTAAAATATAAAAAAGAGTAAATAAAATGATCACGAATTAATCGCAAGGGTAAAACCACCGTACGATAATTAAAAATGTAAATAATTAAATACGTATGAAGTGTTTTGATGAGTACGTGACAGATGAGGAAATAAAAACAATAAGATGTTTATAAAGTATCATATATATATTTAAAAGTAAAGGTTAAGGCGAAAGATAATTTAACAGGAGAAAGAGAGAGAGGAAAGTTAGAAAGAAAAAATAAACGAGTTACGAACACCATTCCAGCCATGCCAGGGCCGTGTCGCGGGAGGCTGGAGTGACACCACAATGCGGTGTAGCAATTTGTAGGCTCGCCCTTCGTCTCCCTACCCGAGGTACCGCTGTTACAACAGCAACCACCACGACGACGGCAACGACGACGATGACTATAACTACGACGCAACCCGCGACAACTACTACGATATCGCGGACTTGTCTCTTATGGATTTAACTTCTCTCTCACTTACATAAACTTCCCTATACACATATATATATATATATTGTATATCTCATCCCATACACCGCTCCCAAGTGGTGTTGCTTTAGCTGTAACTGCTGCTGTTACTGCTGCCGCCTCAATCTCAACTCAACGTGTTTCTCCGCCTTCGTGTGTTACCACCGTTAGTATATTTACGACACACTCTCGCACAACGCGTTCCGGACTTAACTTTACTACACATCAGACTAGATATCATACAATACAATAAATCTTTAGTAGATCATTATTCTTTATTGAATAAGGAAATATCAAATTTATAATAAATACATCTGTCATATAAATCACCGAAGACTAAAATAACTATCGAAATATATATGTATGGACACATATATGTATGTATGGATAATTGATTGATTAGATTAAAATTTAAAGCGCAAGTTATTTTAATTGTTTAAATTGCTGACTCTACTTGAACTTGTTTACTCAAGTCTTAACTTGTAAGATTGGTTGTGTGACCAATCTTAAGTAAAGAGTAAAAGTAACCAGTGAAGACCGCCTCCGCCGATCGACACTGATAAAAACCTTAGAGCGAGACACCGCGGGATTTGCGACTCTTTACTCTCGCGCGTGTACTGATCTTTGGCTGTTTATTCGCAAGATCCTTTATTGTAATCCCTTTTACTTGCTGGGTTTAAATAAAAAATAAAGAAAGAGAATATAAGGTATATAAATATACATATACATACGTTGTATATAAACGCAGTGAGAAGAGAGAATAAGAATGAATAAGGAGTAAAGAGAAGTAAGAAACGAAACTGTCGTCCGACACCCGAGTGACGACCGTGAGAGAAGCTGTGGACGAGAAAAGAGATCCAGTGCGATTTAAATATTTTTGTTTCTTCTTTCTCGTGTCGTTTAACTTATATATATTCTTATTTCTTGGCGGGCTAACGCACACACAATTGGAAACCGCGATCGACGGTTGATTCAATTCGAGTAAAAAATAAAAAATAAAATTTTTTACTTATTTTTTATTTATTTTTATGCACGCCGAGGCTTTTAATGGGATGATTAGATAGCTCGATAGTCGGGTCCAAACAACGACGAGGCAAAACGACAGATACGCCCCCTTCCGTTTCTTTTTTTTTTTTTTTCTTTTTTTTAAATCTCGTTTTCTTTTAAGAAGTAGTAGACAGTTTGCCGGTTGAAAGATCGCTCTTGGAAACAACTACGAGATGGTGTGTGAAGATATTATACTTAACTTGTGAACACGATTCAATAAGACATTCTACAAAATCATCGGTTATTAATTTAACCTCCTGCAACACAGCGGGAAATTATTATCACTTCTCTACGGGATACTCTTTATTCCCACCTCATTTATGTATCAATGATGATAATAATCTAGTGATAATAATACTAATGATAAAGAGTACAATGCAATTGAGTTACTCTATCAATTTCTTCTTTCTCTTCTTCTTTTTTTTTATCTATTATAATTTTGTAATTTATTTTTATTAGGCGGGTTATTATCAAATTTAAAATGATTTATTAGACGATAACAATCACTATCGACACCGGATGATCGAGTTCAAGGGGTGAGAGTTATAGTTTGTATGTAGCAACAGTGGCGACGACATTAACGTGGGGGTTATTAACTTGGTAACACGCGGAACTAATTAGCTTGTTCGTGTACATGGACGAGAAAACACAAGAGCGATGAACGAGCTAAAATTATTGCGGAAAGTTAGGCCAATATCTGTGGTGAATGGGATCATTGTCGATTAATTAACCTATACAAATTTCCCATGGTGATTGTATTTTAAAATTTTTTTAAATATATATCAACTATCTATCAAAATAATTATCTTCAGAAATGTAAATATCCATATCAAGGAAATATAAATTTAAAAAATTTAAATTTATGTTAAAATAAATGAATAAAAGCTATTGCTTGTTTAATGTTTTACAAATTTCATGATAAAAAATATAAGAGAGACCTGTAACACGTCACCACGTGAAAGTCTTCTTGACACAGAGAGTAGGAGACACGTGTGTATCGAAACGTTAAATTAATATGACAATTATTTTTTTATTTATTATTATCGCAGCTGTCACTTAAACTCTTTATCGTTTTGCTCCTAATTAGTCTAATTTAATTAAATATTTAATTAAATTTATGTTTCTTAATGCATTACATCCATAAAAATATAAACTTTATAAATAAACACAATAAAAAAAATTTTTGCAATTTGAATTTTAAAATTTTCGCGCCATAATCAAATGACGTCATTGTCGAATCAAAAAGGCGCGTAAATATTTTTTTCACAACTCTATATCTTATTATCACTTTTTTTTTTAAATATAATTAATAAAAATACTTTAAATTTAATTTTATTTATTGTAAACGATATGATAAAGTTTAAAATTAAATTTCAATTAAATGCCAACAGATACTAAATAGACGAAACAATTTAACGGACACCATTTAAAAGCTCCAAGCACGATAATAAAATATGTAAGATAAACGATATATGAGAAAAAGTATAAATAAATAATATATAGGAATAAAAGTTTTAGCATGGGAAAGGACTCACGTTTTAGCGGCTTTGGGTTGCTCTGTTTGCGGCGTGACATCCTCCTCGACTGTCTGCCATCACCAAACTAACGTCAACATTGTTTATGATGATTATGAGATAATGATGATGATGATAATGATAAATGTCTTTAACAATTATTTTAAAAGACTGCTACCAATACAAAAAACACACGCGTACCAAAACGACTTGAACATATATATTTAAAAAGCTCTTTCACCAAAACACGTTGCAAATAATCATGAATAACAAAAAAAATATAAATAAACAATTTTAAAAATATATATACAACGACATGCAGTATGAAGTGACAATGCAATAATATGTAAGCGAGGACAAGAGCTACAAAAACAAATCACTGTCGACGAGATTCACTGGGACAACTGTCTTATTTTTTAAATATTTAAAATTTTATTATTATTGATAATATTATTACGCTTAACACATTAATGATTTGATATATTTATTAGTATATTTATTACTGATATTATAATTGTAGAGGTTTTTTGCGCGGATAATTTAAAATATCCGCACAAAATCACTATACCCTCTTTCGACCGCTGTCAGCGGGCAACTAAACAAATGAAACGTCGTGCTAAACAACCCCCCACTCTTTTACTCTGCGGCGTGACACCATCTAAAGTTAAGTGGGAGAAATTACAGAGTGGGAATAACAACCAACTCCGCCTACTTTTCATTGCTGATTTTACCGCAATAATATTTGCTGCTTTATCGACATTTATTTTTATTTTTCAAAAATTAAAAAATTTGAATTTATTTTTTTTTTATCTGTCATTATTTTTATCTCTACAACAAATATCCAATTTTTTAATTTTTTAAATTTAGTCAATATTGTTTTCTTATTGTTAATTAATTTTGAAAATTTAAATTGATTCGAAAAATGAAATTTTATTAAACGTATTTTTGAATATTAAAAATTTATGAATTTATTGCAATTGTGAAAATTTTATTTTATCAATTTAAATATAATATTAATAAAAAAAACCCGATTTCGATAATCTAATATATATGCATGTAAAATATATATAAATTGTATTAATTCATCAATTGCAATTTAATTAATTTCATATGTATGAAAATATCAGTATAAATATTTTTATATTTATAAAGATATTTTATATTTAATATTCTCATAATATTTAAAAAAAATAAATGTGATGAATTGTCAAAAAAAAATCGAACCACTTATCTATCAATCGAGAGATTATAAATAAAGTATGTTAGTATTTCGTAATTATAAGATAAATAGAATGTAATAATCTACTTAGTGATAAAAAAAATATTTTTATAGATCATCGAGATAAATTAAAAAGATATCGTGTGACGGAAATAAATTGTAATTAATTTTCAAAATTAATTTATATCATAATCAGATGGATAAAACAGTACATGCCATATTTATATATATTATCAAGTGAAATATTTTTGACGTACAGTCGGTATAAAATAACAAAACTACCTACTGATGATCGAAACCATTTTACTTGATATTCTGCATAGCGAGAGTTAACGCCCTCACGTGGTCATATAATTAACTAAATTTAAATTAAAACTTTTCTCTAATTACTTGTAATAAACAATTAAAAAGAGAAGTGAGCTTCAAAATGTTTAAATCCTCAATTATAACCACATGGTTAAATAAAATACACAAAAATTGCAAGTAATTTCAAAAAAATTTTATTGCAATCAAATACAATTCAAATTTTTTTATTTATGTTTTATTATTATTTTTTTCTTCAAAATTTAATACGCAGTTCGGTAACAACTGAGATAGGTTATCTTGAGCATACAAATAAAAATACCATATGAGTTATGATTAATTGTAAAAGTATTTAAATTATGATAAAAAAAACTAACGGCGAATTCATTGAGATTTAATTGTTATTATATTATGCGTATGATGTAATCATTCGTAAGAATGTGTATACAATACAACTAACACAAAACATATCATAGTCCTCGCTGTCGCTGAAGTATGAGATAACTTATTTAATATTTATGGTGGGTTGTGATACTTTGACACACTAGAATAATAAACAACAACTGCTAATTTACGATAATATTTTTTTAACTTAAATCTATTTTTAATTTATATATGTTGTCTCTGTAACATGTACCACAAATACTATAATGAACTTATGATTAATAACATTATCACGTTAAAACTTTAATCTAACTTCCTGTTTTTAAAGATAATATTTATATTCTATATTTAAAATTAATGTATTAATTTATTAGTTTTTTTTAAATAGATAATTAATAATGATAAAATAATGTCTCACAATCTAAACGAAACAAAACAATAATTTATTATAAATCAAAATAATTTAGTATTGATCAAGAAGGAGAAACCTTGTTGATATAAAAAATTATAAATGATAAGAGCGCTGATAAAAAATTTCTTTACACCTAATATACAAATAAACATATATATATATATATATATATATATATATATATGTGTATATTTTATCGTTCATGCTGCAGACGACTGATCCATTCATATCGTATCAAGTCGTTAATGTTTATTTATATTTGCTGCGCTATATTAACATTATAATTCAAACGATAAATAAACAAATATTTTTTCACGCCAAGTGACTAATCGTCTCGAGTAATTAACTTAATTTATAAATCTTATTTGATTTATTATTTTATCTACTATTTATAACAGGCGGGCTTGTATTTTTATGTTTTATTATATACAAAAAATAATAATATTTGATATTTTTAAATTAAAATTTTACTTTTTTTATATACTTTATAACTCATAAATTCATTAATTAAATTTATAATGAGTGTAAATGTAGCAGGCATAAGACATTTTCTTCATTACATATAAAAAAATTAAATGATAAAATTTGAAAAAATGCGTGTACTGATTTTTGAATTGTTTAAACATTTTAAATTATTATTTCAAAGTTTTAAAAATTGTCAAATGACCGCTAACTTTATTGTCTTAAATTTATTTGTAATTTATTCTGATATTATTAATATACTATTTTTATGAAAATTTAATTTTAAATTATTAATTTTTTTCGGACTTTGTAACTAAAATTAAGCAATAAAAAATTGACATAAAATATAAGTCTTCTAATTCCATACGAAAAAAATATATATCTCGACAAATCTGTATATATGAGACAAATATAAAAATATATGTCTCATACATACATATTTTTTTTCGTATGGGATAATAATTTTAATTAATTATTAATTTACTCTACAAGAAAAATTTTAATCTGAAATTTATGATTGTATCTGAAAATAGATTATAAAATAATATCAATTTAAATAAATAAAATATTTATATATAAGTACTGTGGTATCAATTGATATTTTATATATTTTATATATAAATAAACTATATTTTAGATTTTGAATTTCCTTTCCAACATATATATCTTTATTATCTTGTAATAATATTAAGTTTTTATTGAATGATATCTTTTGACCGATGTGGGAACACTGGCCGTGAGAACATTTATTTAAATTATTAGTATATATATGTAAGTAAAGAGTAATAATTATTAATTATCTTTATTACATTAAAATTATAAACATAAGTAAAATGTAATAATATAAATACCAATTTTGATACTTTTTACTATCATTCATGATATAATAAAATAATAAAAATTATTTTTAAACCAAATAATCAATCAACGTTGCACTTTAATTAAAAATATAATATTTAATCATGTTAATTACAATTATATTACCAGCAATATAACTTAATTGTGTATTTTAAGAAATTGATAAACAAGACAGATTTATTACAAACAAACAAAATAAATAATAAAATTAACCTTGATAATTTAATTAGTTCATACTATCCGGTTATTTATATATATATATATAAATTATTAGAATAATAAGGAAAATTAATAATAATCATATGACTTTCAAACTCTTGCCCTTTTACGCTCAAATAAAAAAATAATTTATATATTTATACGTTGATATTTATGACATAAATAAAGTTAACAGAAATACATTCGCTGAAGCTAAATAAAATCTATCATAAATTTAGTTATTTATTTCCAGAGACTTAATATAACTGGTGGTTATAAACGAAAATAGAAAAAATAATCATCTTCTGCATATCATTAATATTTGTTTCGTAACAGTTGTTTAAGTCTGTAAACACAAATGAATCTCCAGCCAATAAAATAGAAAGGAAACAAAATATGTATGTTCAACAGTATTTCGTTTTACTTAAATAAATATATTAAGATGATCTGGTCTTATCAATAATATTAATTTAAAAAATTTAATTTACCAATTTTTTAATTAATATTCATTTAATCAAATTTAACATTACGCGGTTTTTAGGTAATATACAAACACACAAAAAAAAAGATTTCTTGCCGCAAAAAAAATTTTACTTGACCCAAGAAATTTTTTGCATTTAAATTGAAAACAAAAATTTTTTTGAAACTAGAAAAACTTTTCTTGGGACAAAAAAAATTTCTTGCTCCAAAAAATTTTTTCTCGCTCCGAAAAAATTCTTCTTTTTTTTTTGTGTATTTTAATAAATTGGAGTACATCAACTTTTTCGTTCGTGGCTTTATTAATAAGAATGTTCGGTAAGTCACATAGGATAGAGGTACCGTTTTTATCAACTTTAGGGTCAGTTTTGAACACTTGGAAAATTTTAATAAATTAATTTGTAAAAGGCGCAATAACATACTTAATTTTTTGTCCCACTGTTAAAATTGAAATTTTACTTTATACTTTTTCATTAATTAAAATAAAGTATTAAATATCCAAAAATGGAGCAGATACCACTGGTACTTTTACCCTATAGCGGGTCAAACAATATTAGAAATGTATTAGATAACCGAATACTTAGCAGCCTTCAGCTAATTAAATAGGAATGGCAGATAAGACAAACAATACTCTGTTACAGAACTCTGATAATTATTTTAATTAAATTGCTCATTTCCATTAATTTTACTAATTATAATTTTAACATCAAAAATTACTTTTATCAAAATTCAAGATCCTTATCATAAAAAATTAAAACCCTGATACAGACGGTCAAAATATTGTAAACAAAAAATAAATGTATTTGTCACCGTACCTTGACCTAATTTTAAACTATCAAATAATAATATCATATATATCTATCACTAAAAACTATATCACAATTTATGATTAAAATCATATTTATATCCCTCTACTCAATTACCCTCTCTTTTCTATAATAACATACTAAAGAATATTATTGTCGCAAGCTGGATAAATAAACCATGATTACATCCATTGTACATGTTAAATATATATAAATACATAAATATGTATATATTAGGTGAACGAACTCGTTGAACGACCTCATTGTACACTGAGACTAAGAGGCGCGTAATTTTTATCCTTATCCTTCAAGGCCGTACTATAGAATGCACCTTGCAGTACAATCTCAAATACTTTATCAATTTAATCTTATCAGAAAAAAATCTATAACAATAAAACGCAAAAAAATTTTATATGCCCACATCCTATGTCTCCACCGACAATTTACTGATGTAATTACTAAAATATTTAAATATACGCCTACTTGTATTTAAAAAAAGAAAAAAAGCAAGTTTTAATTAAAATTACTAAATCAACAGACGTCATTACTCTTAAAAAAATTTAATTACACAGTAGTTATAATTAAATAATTATAATTATTTATATTTGTTCTGATATTGACGTCTTGTTAAACAAATTTCGGAGGCTCGTCAACCCAATGTGAGCTAACACAGGTCACAGCTACGTAAGAATGAGGATATAAATCGTGTTCTATATTTAAATATGGGCATCAAATCGTAAAGATCTATACAAAAACATATATGTGTTTAAGTAACATGTTATATACAATAGGGTTGCTTGTACTCTTATTTAAATTACCAGTTGCTAGAGAGTGATTGGCTAAATCCAACCGGTACGACTTGCACGATGTTACTTTAATTTATACATATGTATGTAATTTTTTTTTAACCATATATATGTGTTTATATGTAAATATATATGTATATATTATGTCGGGTAGGTATAGGGCGCGCCATGAATGCCATGACGTATCGAACACTCAAGCACGCAGACTGACGTCACGATCACGACCTCAGTCATAGTCAGTCATACAGTGAGCACGTGAACAGCACGCTGATGATCACGCTGCCACTAGCTGACTAGTCGGCGTTTATTGGCCGGAGAGAGCGAGCCCCTAGATATGATTGGTCGATCGACCGCACGCTGCATGATCACCAACACACTCGTCAACAACATTCTGCTGCTCGACCTGAGAAAGCTTCATTACTCTTTCAGACTTGTACTGAGTATCATCTTTAGTTTTTACATTATTTCTGATTAAATTTATTCTTGGATATATTGTTTGTCTATAACATATTTTTTTAAATTTTTTATTTATTTATTTGAATATAAATACTTATGACTTATTACAACGAGTAATTTTGTGGTGAAAAGTGAACTTATAATTTATAATAATTGACTTTAATTTAATTAACATGAATTCTAATAATGTGCCACTGTCACCACCAGCATCACCTCAGCTTAAATATATTCATGTAAGTATTTTTAATTCATTTATTTTTAATATATATCATCTGTTTTGATTTGACTGTTTTTGAATTTTCGCGCCACTGATACGCCCGCGAATTATAAATTTAAATTTCTTTTTTTTTTTTTTTTTTTTTTTAAATTTTTAATGATATTTAAAAAAAAATTTTTTTTGACAAAAATAATTTATTTAAAAAAAAAAAAAAAAAAAAAAAAAAAGTAATAAAATAAAAAATTTTTTTTTTTATTACAGAATGAACCGCTTCAATCGTCCTTCAGTGTCGCAGCATTACTTGGTGAAAAATTATTACAAAACGATTCGTTAAATCGTGGTAATAAAAAACACGATGATGCCCATCCCAACCTTCCACCCACGCCCCAACCGTCGGACACAGAGGAAGACGAGCAGCCCCCACGCAAACGCAGCAAATGCACTGATCAGCAATGTGGAGAATTAGCAAAGGTAAAATATCTGACTTATCGACAACAAAAATTATACAATACAAAATAAAAATAGTTCCTTGGTCTTTTGAACTTTGTTTAATTTAAATTCAGTCAGGCCAATTGAATTAATACAATTTTTTTTTTATTTGTTACAGTTATTATTGGATGGAACGCCTCCGCCAAGTCCAGAGCCAGCTCGTGCTTCAGTAATAATGCGCGCAAATCGGGACGGTACCTACAGTCCAGCAAATTTAGCGGGTATACAGAAAATGTACACTTGTGGTGTATCACCAGTAGCTGTGTGTTCAAAAGCACCAAGGCCAGTAGTTTTAGAAAAACCAGTTGTCGAGACAGAAAATATTCTCAAGACTCTCAAGTTCAAGATGAGCCTCCGCAAAGAAGAGATTATAGTTAACAGCAAGAACACAGACCGTGAGAGTCAATGCCAGAAGTTACAACCTCTTGCTCCAAAACCACCCTCTATTACAATGGTTGCTGGTATCTTAGGAACACCCTTAGTCTTACCAACATCAACAACTCCACTTCTCTTTGTTACATCGCCGACAATAACAACAACTAACTCTTCAACCCCCGGTAGTCTAGACTCTGGAGCACGTAGACGAGTTTATGAATGCGAGTATCCGGGTTGTGGTAAAAACTACTTCAAGTCATCACATCTAAAAGCTCACAAGAGAACTCACACGGGTGAGCGACCCTTTCCATGTCCTTATGATGATTGTGGAAGGAGGTTTTCACGAAGTGATGAATTGTCGCGACACAAAAGAACTCATACTGGTGAAAAAAAGTTCGTATGTTCTGTTTGTCAAAGGCGATTTATGAGAAGTGACCATTTAGCTAAACATGTTAAGCGTCATACTAAAGACAGAAATTCATCATCAACTGCACTGACATCATCATCATCATCAACATCTGTCCATCATCAATCTTCGATAACACCTGCACCGCTAAGAATAAATTTACTTCCAGTAATAGCACCGCGATTGCAAAAAAATAATTCACAGACATTCATTTCACAAAGTCTTTGATGTAAAATTTGTATTTATTTTTTCCTGATTATTACTAAACAAGATAACTGATTTAAAAAAGTGTGGAAAAAAAACGAAATGAGGTAGAGTAAAATCAAGAGCAAGTTTAAAGAACTTTTCTTATCTCATCTCACTGTTATTGATCAGTTAGAGTTCGGCGTAGACGTTAACTATATATTCTTCTAGTCGAGGGCAGACATCAGACTGCAAAAGGTCTTATTTTTTAAATTAATAATAATAATACTACACTGTAAAAAATTTTTTACCCGGTATAGGGTAAATGTCTCGGTGTAAAAATTTAGGGGTGAAACTTACACAAATTCGGTGTTAAATTCAAGCGATGTGAATAAAAAATTTTTACACCATCAAGCGTTTAAATGTGTAATTTATGATATTTTTGCGTTACAATAATGAATCATAAAAATATTTAAATATTCAAAATACTATTTAATATCTAAATAAAATTAAATGAGTGTGAATGTCGCAGATATCAGACAAATTTAAAATTATAAATAAGTAGAGTAAATAATTTAAAAAATATTTATAAAAAATTTTCTTATTGATTTTAAAATTTTTTACCCGCACATTTTTTAAAAATTTTCTTTTATTAATTATTTACTCTATTAATAATTTTAAATTTGTCTGATGTTAAAATTAACCAGAAACTACATTAAAATTAATGTAGTTTTTGATTATGTAGTCAAAAATATTCAATGATCGTTTGTTGATGATTAATCAAAATTGCGAGTAACACGGAATGGTGTAAAAAAAGTAGATTACACCGTGGAAAAATTACAGATGAAAAATTTCACATTACACTGCCGTATAAAGTTCTCTGAGTTTATTTTTACACAAAAATTTTTTACAGTGTAATATTTATTGGGATAAATTCGTTAGTAATATTTAATTATTATTAAAATGTATTATGATTATAATAATATAAGAATGAGAAAGTTGTTTATAAACTAAGTACCTAAGTGTGTCTGTGATTTTTGATGCGTTAAAACTCGTGACCCAGAGTTTAAAGATTTAGAGTATTTATTTATAGTTTAATTGAGTGGGTAAATGGGGTTTAATTGTACATAGTCTTTTTTAAACTATAAACTCTTATATATATATTATTTTAAATATTAATATTATTATGTATGTACGTTTAAGATTACCCACGTCCAATAATAATGCAACAAAGAGGAGAGTTATTGTAAATAATATTTTTTTAAATACATTGTAACTCATTTAAGTCAAGACTTGAGGAGAAAAAAATATAAATAAATGTTTTTGTACATAATTATTAAATAAATAAGTCTTATATACTTTCATAAATAATTGATTAGTTATTTGTTAAAACTCCTTTTAAATAATAATTATAATTGTTATTTAGTATTTATACTTTGGCGCCAGGCAAGAAGGTCATAGACATACAGAGGCTTTATAAAATGACCAGTAGCTGTTGAGAATTCATAATCATCATGGAAATTACGTGGTAACACGTGAACGAGAGATGTTACACTTGTCTGAGACCGATTTCAATTCATGACACCGAAGATTACGACGTCTTGTGGGCACGATATATTTATTACATGTACATACATTATTAAATATATATTCATTTTATACACCCGTTTATTTATGACGTATTTAAACTCTTATTTTTGTTTAATTAAAATTTTTCCTTTGATTTAATTTTACTTTTAAATTAAAATACGGTAGTATATAAATAGATATTGTTATATATTTATTGTATACTTGGGTATATACTACTAATGAATGAAGAGTTCAAATTTGTAAGTTGTTTATTACATGGGAAACAAAATTTTCCATCACGCAAAGACGAACATTGATGTTCGTAAAAACGCGTGCATCGCCAGATATATGAGGACATGTACATATATAAAAAATATATTTCAGCCACGTCATTTATTTTATAAGTGTTTTATCACCTGGTCATTGAACATGATTATTATATTTTGCCAAAATGTCATTTCAAATAAATTCAATTAATTGCGCATCACTAATTTTTTTTTATCATTTATAAAATATGAAAAAAAAAAATCTGTTAACTAAATAATTTTAAATTCAGGTACTGAGAATTTTTCAATTACGTAAATTCCCTGATTTTTGATTATTAATCAATTAAAATAATCATTGAGTTTGTAGGAAATTATTTATAAAAAAAAAAAAAAATAAATTACAGTAATTTTCAATACGCAACATATTTTATAATTACCAAAAAAATTAAAAAAAAAAAAAGATGTTGATAATCGATAACAGATATAACGAGTACGGGTCATAAACTTGTATATATTTTTTATTCGATGATATTTATTATCACGCGGACATTGAGTGACAATGAAATGATGTTTGATACACGCGGTAAATCATCAAGCGTAGACAGAATTAAGACGTTTTATTTTTAGATTGTTATTTTTATGATAACATAATATTTAAAGATATAATTTTATATTTTTATAACGCAATGCAATGTACTTATGCACATTACGATATTTTATCAAAATGATTTATTATCTCTACGTTTCTTGTTCCCTTTCTTTTATTAAGTGGGAAACAAGTCTGAGATACATAAAAAAAAGAGGATATTTTTGTGATTTTTTTTTTCAGAGCTCCTTTTTTATTAAAGTTCTTAAAATTTGTGACATTATTAAGCATCATTCGAAGAATATCCTGCTAAATTTTTATTAAAAAATATTGAAAAATAAGCCAGTGATAGTGGGGAGAGACGAGTCACCTTAAAAGAAAGCATCTATGCCGTAGGCAAGATAACTCATGACTGCTTCATCTGAAATCAAAAAACCAAAAAGATTTCTTTGGTACATAAGTTTATCTTAGATTTGAATGAAGGATTTTTTTTTTCAATAACTACTTATCTTTTAATTAACCAAAAGGAGCACCGTTTGGCAAAAATCAGAGTTTTTTGATTGCACCTTTACCAAAAATTCAAAAATGAATATTTTGTTTATTCCTTCATTCAAATCCAAGATAAATTCATGTACTAAAGAAATCTTTTTGGTTTTTTGATTTCAGATGAAGCAGTCATGAGTTATCCTGCCTACAGCTTGGATACGTTTTTTTAGGTGGTTCGTCTCTCCCCACTACCACTGGCTTATTTTTTAATATGTTTTTCTGAAAATTTAACAGAATATTCTTGGAATGATGCTTAATAATGACACAAATTTTAAGAATTTGAATAATGAAAGTACTCTGAAAAAAAATTACAAAAGTATGCTCTTTTTTTGCATCTCAGATCCTACCCTCCTTGAGTAAATAAATAATTTATTTATAAATTAACGTCAATGAATTTTAATAAGAATAGTTTAAAATCGTAAATAATTGAAAGCTAATTGTAGGCGTTATTAATATACGCCCAGTACAACGTGTCAGATTATATTATTAATAATTGATTAATCAATTGATTTTATTCTTTGTTACTTTCAGATTATAATGCGAATAGAGAAAAAATATATTAACATTGGCTAATCAACTGTAAAGGTAAATAGTTTTCCGCACTATTACTGACGAAACCAATAACTTGCTTGCGTCAGCCAAAGATCCAGTCTCTTCCCGTACGTGTGATTTAATCTTTTAATGTCAAACAAGGTAAGCGACTGGTTGTTTTATTAGATGATGCAAAAGTTAGATTTTGTTGCAGTTTATTATTATTCCGATATGTAAACAATAAAAAATTAATGAGACAAATAATTGATACAAAGTATTCGATTGATTTACGATTCTTAATCAAATATAAATTACAATAAATTATAAATCATTAATACAATATTCAAACATTTATATTTTTTACGAGCGCATTAGATTTTTTCATTTATGCTACGCGTTTTGCAGTGGAAGTCAGGAAAAATTCAAGATCGGATGATCTAATGCACGTAATAGTGATAGCACTCATGATTAAATTTCTTTATATTTTTTTTTTCAAGAGAACAAAATAAAAATCACAATTATATACTTAGAAACATAATATGTATGCATATATATGTTACGATTTTAATCGTTATCATTTTTTTTTACATAAAAAAGTTACAACATATAAATTTCCATTACATTTATAACAGTATATTCATCGAAAAATATGAAAATATCAAAGTCTTATGATCTTATATTTATATATAAATATTTAAAAATTCGACAACAAGTATTAATAATAATAATAATAATAATAATAATATCAAAAATTATCTTTATAATAATTTTCATAGTAGTTATTGACACTATTGTTGATATTAAGTATTAGTAAATTTATTTCTATATAAAAATATTATTTAAAATCTGAAAAATATATCAAGTAAAAAAACTAAATAAATTTACTTGACATAGAACTTTTTCGTAGCATCACGTGCCATATCTTGAAGTGTTTGACACGGAGTAAAAGCCTCGCCGTAATGGCTTTGGAATTCTTGCATTTTACTAACAAGTTTATTTGCTCCGTAGCAGTCTACCCATCTGAAGGGCCCACCAGTGAATGGTGGGAATCCAAGACCAAACACAGCGCCAATATCACCCTCGAGCTGTAATGTAATTTTTAATATCATTAAGTAATATATTTATCGACAGCTGATCAATGTTTTCAATAATAACAATTATCCCTGCCAAGTTGACCGCAAAAGTTGGCCTTTCCATAAGTTGATCACAACTTTCCGAGAAACTTATCAACAACTTTCAGCTTCTGTAACTGTTGTCTACAAGTTGACTACAAATTTTTCAAAAAGTTGACGACACATCGCGGCAGTAGATCGTCGCCAAGTTGCTGCAAACTTGTAGTCAACTTGTAGACAACAGTTACAAAAGCTGAAAGTTGTCGTCAAGTTGATCGCAACTCATGTACAGCAACCTTCTGATCAGAAAGTCTGAATATCGTGGCGTGAGATCAAAAATTAAGATAGCAAAGATTGACTTCGATGAGAACTTTCTAGATGATCAACATTTTAACTTAAAAATTGATATGAAACATTTAACATCTCGATGACGTCTAGTACACAAAAAATTTCAATTTTGTGTTCTCTCCCACGCGTAAAATTACATATCTTCTGATAGGCGACATCGAAAATTAGCATTTCCATAAGTTGATGATAATTTTCCGAGAAAGTTTGTGGCAAAAGTTGGCATTAGTTGACAGAAAGTTGCCTTCAATTTTCTCAGAAAATGACAACAAATTGCGGCAGTAGATTGTCGCCAACTTTCTGGAAAGCTTGTAGTCAACAGTTACAAAAGCTGAAAGTTGTCATCAAGTTGGTCGCAACTAATGTACACCAACTCTCTGACCAGAAAATCTGGCTATCAGAGTAAACTTGATGTCAAATAGCAGCTTTAACTTTACGTCAAATTGATATGTTATTTTACGTGTAAGAAAGTTAACAAGTTGAACTGAAATTTTTTATATATACTGTACGTCATCAAGATTTCATTGTCAAAAATTTCATTTCAATCTCTGAGTTGAAACTCTGGTTTCCTGGGTAACAACAATACAGTAAATTATATTTAAACTTACCGGACTAGCAAGAATGTTTTCTTCTAAGCACAATACGGCTTCATTTACAAATCTTGATACCATACGTAATTGACGGTCCTCATCAGAAACACTTCCTTTGGGTTCAAGATGATATTTCTTTAATATATCGAGTGCACCTAAATTAACATCTCTTTCCTTTCTACCAGCTTCATAAACGAAAATTCCTTTACCAGACTTTCTACCGAGAAAACCAGCTTTAACCATATCAGTCATAATATTGAAGTCACCGCCTTGGAAACGTTTACCAAAGGCTTTAACTAAATCAACACCAATGTGTGCACCAACATCAATACCAACTTCGTCACAAAGTGTCGTTGGTCCAACCGGAAAACCAAATTTCTTAGTTATTTTATCAAGATGGGTTGGATCAACACCTTCTTGTAAAAGTCGTAGTGTTTCAGATAACATCGCGCTGAGAATACGAGTTGTGTAAAAACCTGGACCATCGCCAACAGTAATAACGACTTTGCCTTGTTTTAAACCAACATCAACAGCTGCTTTTATCGTTTCGGTAGCAGTACCTTTGTGTGTTATCAATTCAAGTAGTTGCATTTTATCGACTGGCGAAAAATAATGCATTCCAATTACTTGCTCTGGTCTACTACTGCCTGCAGCTATTTTAGTTATCGGAATCGCTGATGTGTTTGTCGCAATAATACAGTGCTGTGGTACATGACTTTCTATTTCTTTAATAACTTTGTGTTTAATCGCCAGATCTTCAAATACCGCTTCAATAACAATGTCAGTATCTTTAAATTCTTTATAATCTAATGTTGGTATTAAATTTGTCATTATTTGTTCCTTCTCAACAATGCTCATACGCTTTCGTTTAACATAATTATCGTAACCCTTTTGAATTTGTCCTACACCACGATACAGTCCACTGTCTGTGGTATCTTTTAAAACAACTTTGTAGCCTTTGTCAATACTCACATGAGCTATTCCAGCTCCCATCAATCCTGCTCCAACGACTGCTATTTTTTTAACAGGTTTACTTGGAGCCCCAAAACGATTCTTTTTGCAAGCGGTTTGTCCAAAAAACAAACTAATCAGACCTTTAGCTTCAGGAGTCATTGCTAAATGAGCAAATCCACGTGCTTCAGCTTCCAAACCAGCAACGATACCTTTATCCAAACCCGTACGAATAACTTCAAGAATTTTAAGCGGTGCCGGATATAATCCATTAGTCATTTTCATAACTTGATCCTTTGATTTTTTAAACACTTGATCTTTTACAAAGTCAAGTTGAAATGCCAATTTCATAACTTTGCTAACTAAAGATTTTGGGCTACGACTTATTTTCAATTTACCATTTGCAATATCTTGGGCAGTTTTTATAGCAGTCTCTTCTAAATACCGTCTAGTATTTTCTTCAGGAGTTGCTACTCCCGGTCCAAGTCGATTAACCAGTAAGTCAACTACTCCCAATTTTTTAGCCTTATCAGCTTTTATTTTCGAACCGGTCAAGGTCATACTTAATGCGTCTGGAAGCATTATGAGTCTAGGAAGTCTTTGAGTACCACCAGCACCAGGTAAAAGTCCGAGCATTACTTCAGGTAACCCAAGTACTGTTTTTTTATCTGTCACTGCCAGTCTGTAATGACAGGCGAGTGCTACCTACGATTGTAAATAATAACTTATTACTAGATTATAAAATTTTACAAATAATTCCAAGTTCTAATTACCTCAAGACCACCACCTAAACATGTACCCTGTATCGCAGCTACAATGGGTTTGCGAGAATCAGCAATTGAATTCATAATTGACTGGCCGGCTTTTATAGTTCGGTATGCTTCGTCTTCTGTTTTTAAACTTTGCAGCATACTAATATCTGCTCCAGCGATAAAACTATTTGGTTTGCCACTTATAAGTACAGCTGATTTTACTGATATATTTGATTCAATATCTTTCAATACATTAACCATCTCATCCATCACCTCGCGGTTCAATGTATTTTCCTACACATAAAATAGTACATTGTGTGACAAGGGATAAAACAAGACGATTCCAGACTAGGGTGAAGTTGGCTGCCACCGCAGTCTAAAATCGTGTTTCATCCTCTCACACACTATAATTTTCATGATTACCTGCATCGGAACAAGCTTTAGTGTCAACAGCCAGTTAGAAACAAGTTTATTTCCAGTCGATGATGCGGATAATTGTTAGAGAATGAGAAATATGTGATTTACATTCACTTATTAAATGGTAAATAATATAAAAATATTATTTTCACTCATTTTTAGTAATTTTATTTGGTGCCGTACTAAAATATCAACGGACAAAATATCTGTAGATAAAATATTTGTATTTACTAGATGAAGCAAAGAAGAAATACTCATATTTTAATTTAATTTCGTCAATTACTGGATCATTTTGTGCGAACTTGATTGGATGTGTTATGAAGTAGCGGTAAAAAATGACTTTTGATTGAAATATAACATATGTATTTCTTAATAGATAATTGATCTCTACTCTACACGATTAATATTATTTCGGTTGGTAATTTCGTCTGCAGACATTTCGTAGTGTTTAAATTTTATCCACGGATATTTTTTCTGTAGATATTTATGTTTTTGGGTATTTTGCCGTAGATATATTGTCACGGAATCTTTTGTTTACTTAATTAAAACTATCACTTAAAAAATGAAATGAGTAAACTAAAGTAACAAACAAACAAATGCGATTAATAAAGCTGCGAATGAACATTAAATATAAAAAACACCGGGCAGAAACAATTGTGTTTCTGCTCAAGGGAAAAAAACGCATGTTTCTGCCCGCTGTATGAAGGTATTTTTGAATTACGAATTCGCTAATAGTTGTTTGCAGCATCGGCTTGAAATTGGATTGTTTTGACTGGCTGTAAAGACACTGAAACTTCAAGTTTCAATGCTAGTATCATGAAAAATTAATAAAACATATTAATAAATTTATTATTGTAATATTATTTAAATTATAAAAGCTATCAATTGTCTTATCCAATTTTTACTTTGACCCCTGGTGAATCTAAAGTGATTACAGCAACGTCTCCAACAACTCGACATTTTAAATGCTTCTGATTTCCAGCTGTTGCTAAACATCTCAAAGGAACATTGAAAACTAAAAAATATAATCAAAAATAAATAAATCATTCAAAAGAAAAAATTTATAATTAATAATTAATGTATAACTTTTTGAAACTATAATTAATTAACGTAAATTTTTAAAAATAAGTATCATTGCAAATAAAAATAATTGTTTATCTAATTATTTATAACTTTTACTTCATAATGACTTGAGTGATACCTTTTTAAACCTGGGTACAAAGGTTATTGTCTCAAGATACTAAAATTGTCACTCAGACATATATTAATTGCTTGCATGCAGTACATAAATTTATAATTAAAAAATTTACCTTTTCTAGTAATAAGTGTTCGATTTTTTCCAAATCGTGTCAATGCCCCAAGTATTCGTGTGCTGGCCATTATTTCCAATAAAATTAATAATTACAAAGCTTGTTATTCTTTTTCAACTGTAGGGTACAGGGTACTTTAGATAACCAGCAAATCCAGTAAAAAAATATTCCCGTTTTTTTACACTCGACCATACACAGCCGGCAGTCTCCAATACTTCATTTACGCTCCGTTATTTTGGCCTACGCGCAGAGAAATAGAAACTCCGTGCATGCGCACTTGGTAAAACTTTTAACTGCGCATACGCACTTTGCAAACTATAATTGCGCATGCGCTTATACTTGAATTTAATTCGTCAGTTTAATTCTAACAACAATTAATTGTTTAAAATTTTTAGAAACAATTCCCAGCACAATTTGAATTTTTCAGTTTCAAAGTTTGTAATTAAAATTATGATTAAAATTAAAAATTTTGAAAGTAAAGGGTTACAAGTGAGTATTGATACGAACCTGATTATGGGTAATGGAGATGTATTTAAGAGGGGATCTTTAAAACCCATGGAAATGGTAAATGGTATAGTTAGTGGGTGGGTGAGGGTAAATATGGCTGCTGGCTGGTAGTATCGCGCCGGCTGCGCAAGAGCAGCCCCGCTGTGAGATAATATTTAGTGTAGGATTTTATTTTCCAATAATATGTGTAATGTGTAACCCACGGTAACTGACAGTTCGCTCTTGCGGTGGGTGCAACCACGCTCGCCCGTGTCCTTCTCGGCACGCGTTAACTACTTTCTTTCTCACATATACTATCCATCAGTGTGTTTTTGTTATTGTGTACTTTTTAATTGTTTTACTGTTCTGTACATTAAAAAAAAAAAATGTAAATCAAATTGTTCCTACAGTATTGCATCAGGATTACTATCAATAAATCTAAAACAGGTAAGAACTTTTTAAATTTTCAAAAATAAATTAATCAGTGAAATTTAGTCTAAAAAAAAACAGCCGCTAATAAAAATTTTTAAATTAAATTCAAAACTAAAAAATAGATGATGCAGAAGAAAAGCATTAGACAGTATCGCAATTGAATATCTAGTCTTCTATTACTATAAATTTGAACACCGTTCAAATTTCATTTTAATCGACAGCTTTGTTTCCGGTTTTTAATTGACGATTGGTTGCAACAATCAGCTGGTGTATTGAAGATCCTTGTCATTGTTTCTGTCTGTAAACCGGTTTGTTTTCATATATATATCTATACTAATTTCACTTATATGTCGATATATGTAATAATATATTTATTTTATAAATGGAGTACATAAATATTTATCTATATGACTCTTTTAAATAATTATCATTCTATGAGTACTTATATTATTACATATCGTTTTAGTTCTCACGTTCGATTTCCCTTTTTTTCCTTTTATTTATTTTTTTAATCTCGATAACGGTACCCTATGGCTTTGTAGCACTTATATTTTACAGCAGTAATCCAAACAGATCTAGAATAATAGTAAAAATATCGCCCTATCCGGGATGGATGTTATTATTTTTTTGACTCATTGATGAGGATTTTTTAAAAATTCTTTTACGTACGTTGACCTTTAAGCCTAAACAAAAATAATAATAAATTAAAATTAAAATTAAAGAAAACAATATCTATTGGTTGTATATACGGGTACATATTATGGCGTAACGACAAAGGCAATTTAAAATTCAACGGCACGACTGGAACGGTGGACTATCGAATTTAACGGGGGTGGTGTGTTCCGGTTCCATGGCTCTTCTGCACGCCCTCATGTGTGTGTAAAATTTATGTGGATTTAATAAGTGCATGTGCACATTTTTTTTTCAAACCTTCGTCTTTATTTGTTGACTCGATTGTTAATATACATGACAATAAAAATGAGCGTGAATGTAGCAGACAGACAAATTTAAAATTATAAATAAATAGAGTAAATAATTTATAAAATTAAATTTTAAAAAAATGCGCATGTAAAAAATTTAAAAATTGATAAGTGTATTTTTTTAAAATATTTTTCTAATTATTTACTCTGTTTATTTATAATTTTAAATTTGTCTGATGTCTGGACATTCACACTCATCAATAATAATTAGTAACTTAATGAAAAATATTTCAAAAATTAATTGCTGAAAAGTTCATGTTAAAAAATTTTTCAGTTATTTAATTGATTGATTGATACTTTTTTTTAGATTTCAGTTTTTTATATTGATTGAGCGAAAAAATATTTTTAACGAGACAATATTTCTTGATTAAATAATTTATTTTGTTGATACTCTGAAAAAAAATTAATATATTAGTCATATATTGTGTCTAGTTTGTTTAGACACATAAAATGCAGCATCAGCAAAAATGATTAAATCTTAGTCATTTTTACTTATGACGACAATTTATTTTATGATTTAGTATAGAAATTTTCGATAAAATTTTTTGTCAGTGTGATCATCAATAAAATATTTGTTTTTTGTTTTACCAATGTGTTAATAATATTAAAAAAATATTTTATAAAATATATATTAGCTTCAAAATAATTTATTTTAATTAAAAAATGTTTTTACACTAAAAAATCGGAAGTGAATGCGGAGTGATCAAGGATTTTTTAAAAATTCGAATTTACTCCGTCACTCGGAGCTTCAGAGTTTTAGAAAAAAACACTCTGCGTATGGACTAAATAGGAAGTTTATTTATAGTGGAGTGATCTAGACTTTATTTAAACCCGTATTCACTCCGATTCGGAGTTTTAATATTGAAATAAACTCCCTTCGGAATGAATTTTACTCCGGATTTAATCCGCAAATTTTCACAGTGACTTTAATTATTATAAACTATACAAAAATGTCAACTTTCTTATAATTAGAAGATATTTTATTACATATAGGGTAGAGGTACCGTTTTTGGTCACTTTAGGACCAGTTTTGGACACTTGAAAAATTAAAATAAAATAATTTGTAAAAGATGCAATAACATAATTCATTTTTAAAATTTTATTTTATACTTTTTCATTAATTTAAATAAAGTATTAAATGTCTAAAAATGGAACAGTGGCCACAAATGGTACTTCTACCCGATAAATATCAGATTAATTTTAAAAATTATTCAAAATAAATTCTTTAGCCAAGAGAGTATTTACTTTGTAATAGTTATTATTATATTTATACATATATAAGCAAAGTACTTTTAATAAGAAAATATTATTTGCTCAATTTATTTTATCGATTATCATATAAATATATATTTCTATCACAAGAATTTATTGACATTATAGAAAAAAATTAAAAATCTTTCAAGAAAATTTCATTTGGAGAAATTCAAAACTATTAAAAATATTTTTTTAATATTTGTTGATTATTTAAAAAAATTTAACCATTATCACAGTAAAATAATAATTAAATTTTAAATTATTTAAATTTTTTGATTACTAAAAATTTACTAATGTAATTATAATAATACATAAACACTTTGGGTTTAATTGAGTTATTAATAAATTAGGTCTCGATAATTATTTTAAAAGCTTTATTTGTTGTGTACATAAAATAAATTAGAAAACACATTGCAGTTTATATTTAATAATAGAAATGATTTATGAAAAGCAAATTAATAATCATGTGATGACACCTTCCGGGTCGTCGATTTCCCGCTGTTATGACTCACCCGTTGTCCTAGAACTCGTGCTCGTTATGTTTTTTTTTTTACTTACAACAAAACATCTTTTTTTTTTCACTTGAAAAAAATTGCCCAGCATATTTTTGGCTTTACATATATTGTTGTTTGTTAGCATTAATTATACGTCAAGTTTATTATAAAATGAATAAATTCAAATTTAAAATATCACATAAGTAATTTTAACGCTGCATAATAATAAATTAAAAAAAAATATGTATACGCACATGTAATATGTTTGTAATTTATTCTGTTTGATGGTAATACTTTCACTTTGATCATGATGGTCCAAAGTTGAACTCATCAATAACCCGGTGAAAGCAGACTTTAATTAAAATAAAGCTCAAAGCTATAATACATATTTTATCTTTTTGCTATTAAAATAATAAAGACTATTACTCATTAGTCTGTAATTAAGCAAAAAAAAAACCATATATACATATATACGTCTAAAAATAGATAATGGTTTACGTAGCAACTTTGTCAGCGAATTGTTCATACCAGGATGTTTTTATCAAGAAAGGAAACTCCAATAACGTTATCATTTTAAATAAGTATCCTTATCGCAAAATTCACAAAAAAAAGTTTAACTTACGTCGTTGGTTATCCCTTTGTGTCTTTAACCGTAAAAAAAATAAAACACAAACCTGTAAAAATAAATAAAAAAAAACCAATAAAATTTGACGTAGAAGATTTAACCGAAATGGAGACAAGAATGGAAAAATAAAAAAAATGAGACGTTAATAAAAAGAAAAAGAAAAAAAGGAGTCTAGGGATCATCCTAAAGGCGCTTTGTTGTCGTCGGTGAACGTCCGGTGGGTTGTTCAACCCCATCCCCACTATCGTTCTAACATTACCAGGTACTCTCAAGGCCGGAAAAGAGTTCCACTACACTTGATCATATAATATTACATTATACTTTGCTATCATCAATAATGAATTATAATAATGATAATAATAATAAAAAAAAAATGTTTACTGGAAACGAAATCTTGAATCTACTCTATCTGATAGCCATTCATTACAATTTATATTTTTAAACCTTGCGTAAAATTTATATCAAACTTCATTCAAGTGAAAAAATAATAAATAACATGTCGCTTATCCTCGCTTTCATATTATGTTTATAATAAATATACATACATATAAAAATATAAAACAAAACCCCTATACTTATATTCAGTCAACTACACGCGCTGCAAACGTACCATGGGTTGTATTATTGATTTTTAGGTCTCCTTATTCACGCGACGAAAATTATTAGGGTGAACTTGTTTCTCATGCTCTCTAGTCTGTCAAGTACTGGCAAGCTTCAATTGTCCTTGAATACTAAAAAATAAAAACATAAAATATACCCTCAATTTCCCGTACGTTGGATAATGTTCTTACACTGTAAAAAGACCGGTGTTAAACTCCGTTCGGTGTTAAAATGAAATTACACCGGTGTAGGAGAAGTAATTCACCGGTGTTAAAAATGCCGGTGTTAAAGCGGAGTAATATCGGTGTAAAAGCAGGGTAAACTGTGTCTGCTTGAAGTGTTAACTTTGAAAAGCTTATAAAACACAAAAAATGTCAGTTCTTTATGGAAATTAATAAAAAATATCATTTATTAACAAGTATAAAATAAGAAAACAAAGTATTAAATTGATTGAACTATGAGATACAGTAATATATTATTATATTATTGTTAAATACCAATTATATATGATATTATTCGTAAAAAGTCCACGTATAGAAATCAGAAAAAAAATTTCATCAAATATAAAAAAATAAAAAAATTTAATGAATATTATCAGGAGGGAATTTCAACTTTGCTAAGTACTTATTTATGTTATACGTAATTTACTTAAAAATTACACAATTTTACTTCTACCATTTCAATCACCAATAATTTAATTAGTTAATAAAAACACTGATTAATTGTAGTCATCGAGTAAGTAAAAATATTCACAAAGTTAAATATGTTAACATTGGTAATGAATATTAACGCTTTCGGTGTTGAAATTTAACACTGCCGATTTTAACACCTACACTGTTTGGACTTACCCCGATGATTTTTTACAGTGTAAGGTAAAAGCCCCTATACCCGCTCACTTTTCATTGGTGTGAGATTAAATCATTCAAAATAAATTAATAAATAAAATGAAAAACCATATTTTTTTTTCAAAGTTATTTTTTATAGTTTTAAGTATTAGAATAAAATTTGAGTTTGAAGAATAATGTTGATAATTAATTATTATTAATTTTTTAAATAACATCCTTGAGTGTACCCATAGTCGCTCACTAAAAGTTGTGATGTACCATTACTCAATTAACACATGGCCCTATAGTCGCTCAAAGACAATATGAATCAAAATATGATCAATTTATTAATTTGGAAAATAATTTGAAAATTCTATTACTTTATTTTTTCATAATATAAAATTTCATGAATTTTAAAAATATATTTAATAAGATATAGTTATAACAATTCTTAAAAATTTTGACGTAACCTAAATTTAATCTAACGAATGAACGTTAAAGTAAAAAATGCCTGACTGAGCGCGATTTTTAAAACAGTCGATTAATTTAAATTTATAATCTATTATAAAATAATTTGATACATGATATTTTAATATATTTAGATTCACAAATAATTATTTATCAATAATGATATTTTTAGTTGTAATTTTTTTTTATAGAAAATATAAAAAAAAGCCTTAAACAGTCAAAGTGAGCGACTAATGGTACTGAGCGGGTATAGGGGCTTTTACCTTATTCACCGAAAATAATTTAAACTCTGGTACAAATATTCATGAAAAATGTTCAATCAATTAATTTATTTTCTTTCTGACGGTTAAATAACGTGAACCGTATGGTACTACACAGCGTGTAGTAGTTTTGTAATAAATTTCCCAATCTATTGCCAAATAAATTCACATATTATAATAGAGCTCTGTATTTAATAGCAGCTGGTGTGTAGGTAATTTTATTGATTATTATCCCTCGTAATTTTCTTCCACGGACAACAATGATCATGATAACATTTAAAGAGAATCAACAAGAGACGGAGAGTCACAGCTGGTCTTTCTCTTAGTTTTAAACTGTTCTGCTGCCTCCTGGTTAGTCCCCTTTCTCTTTACCTCATACACCTCAACCCTGTTTGCACACATGCATTCATACGTACATACAGACATACATATTTAGCTCTTTCCAATTCCGTCGGTCTATTCAACCGCGTCTTTGCATAATTTCCCGTGCGTGTGTCCGTGAACCATTATATTATGCAGCCGCACACGTTGCACAGTACTCAGAAAGTATCTATAGTTTATACTGATCAGAATTCGTGCACGTGCCCCATTCTCTTCTCGCTCACTTTCACCTTTTTCTTTTCATTCTTTCTTTTTATCTCGTGGTTTATCTACATCTATATACACATATACATATACATTTACATTTACACATTCATAGGAAGTAGCAACTTAAAACCACATGTTTCGCACACTTAACATTTTACCTTAACATTTACTTTTATTTATACTTAAACATTTGGCGTAACCGTCTGGACCTTGGAACTTGCTATTGAATGATGACATGTCGGTGTAAATTCAAAAAAAAAAAAAATAAAAATAAAAACAAACAATATAGTGACCAATGGATGGTTATCATATGGACCTAGGGAGAGTTGTTTCATTTTTTTGGGGTTTTCTATATATTTATTGACAAGTATATGCATTAGTTTCGCTGCATGTATATATATAAGAAAAAAAAATATGTGTGTATTGATCGCAGTTCTGGCCTTTGCTGTGGGTAATCAGGAACGTACGCATCTGGTTGCCACGTGCTGGCCTCATCTTTTTCTATACATGCGTTTTTAGTATTATATATATATTTTTTATTAGTGTGCAGTTGTAAACGTTTTTTTCTCATCTTTGTAATTCTATGTTATACTTTCAAAAGTGTACATAATTAAAAGTTACACTCAGATTGAAGGCTTAAAATGTATAATAAATAGTATTATCCTACATGTATACGTACAGTCGAACAAAGCTCTGTTTAATTTTTATAAAATGGGATTACGATGTTGAGTGTTCTAGTTCAAATGGAATGACGTTAAATAAACTTGTTATGTGAATTATCTTGAGGAAAGTTTAACTAGTGAGGAAGACAGCTGTGGTTATTTAAAAATAAATATTCTCCCTCTTTATATATATAAATTTTTATATATGTTCTATTAAATGCTAGGAAAAGATGACATTTCGCTCCTAAACGAGAGTAGAATTATAGCTTTAATGATATATATTTGTACTTTTTAAAGTTTTGTTTTATTTTAACTTGTTACGTGCTTAATATAGGGTAGAGTGGGCAAAACGGGCTACCAAAAAAATTTTATAAAAAAAAAAAAAAATTTTATTTTTTAAATATTTTTAAAAATTTCAAAATCACTTTGTAAATATAATTGAGCATTATTTTGAATATTTTTTGACAAACTTTTTCAAAAATCGGGTGTCAGTCGAAAAAATATTTATAACTTTCGTTTTATGATAAAAATTATTAAAAACATTTTTTTCTTCCTTTGCTTCCAATAATTGTGTAGAATGTTATTTTTCTTTATGTTAATTAGTGGAGACCGGGGCACGACGGCCCCCTTAAGCCGGTAATTATTATTTTTGGCTTTTAACCTATAGGCCAACTTAATTTGGTCCTGTCTTTAGCAAATCCATTAAGGTTTTACCAAAACTCAAAAAAAAAAAAATGTTTTTTTCTGGGGCACGAAGGCCCACCTAAAAAAAAAGCTTAAAAAACATCGTTGTTTTCTTTTCTATTGAAAAAAAATATTTTAAGCACAAATATACTATTTCTGTACCTTTATAATCTCATAGACTTCATATTTATTGAAAACAAATTTTATTTAGCTGATATAACCAGTTTTATTGAAATTATTATTTTTTTATTTTAAAAAGAGCTTTAATCAATAAATTTTTCAAATTCATATTAGTTTAGAAATATAAAAAATTTTTTTCTGCAGCAAATTTTTTTTTAGGTTGTCCGTTATGCCCCAGATATCGCAAGATCAGCCTAAAATATCTTTAAAACATCAGAGATAACTTGATTTGACCGAAAATGAAAAAAAAAATTTTTACCAACATTTTTTAGGAGGGCCGCTGTGTCCCAGGGGGCTTTAGCACCCCGGCCTCCCCTACTTACAAAAAAAAAATTTAATTCAATTAAATTTATTTAATACGCAGAAATTTTTGTTTTCACCTTTTTATGGGAGTACCCCATCTTGTCCCCAAAAATAAAATTTTTTTTTTTTAATGGCAACTGAAATTTTTTTCTATTTATTTTGGATATCATAAAAAAAAAATATTTAGCATATTTGGATCCTCAAAATCAGTATTTTCTTATGTACCCCATTTTGCCCCTCCCTCCCCTATTTGTATTTTTTAAAGTTTTGTTTTATTTTAACTTGCTACATGTTTAATAGCACACACATAATATTTAAATAAGTGAAGGAGATAATTTTAAAATAATTGGTCAAAGAAATCTTGAGCAATTTGTTCCGGTACTTGTTGAATTTAACATAACTGAGGCGTTTTGTTTGAAATTAATTTTTATTGGGCAATAAAGTACACAGACTTGTAAAATAATAATTATGATGTAAATATATGCATTTTTAAAATGTGAAAAAAAAAAGTTTTAAATGTACTTTTGTTTCAAAAGGTTTGTCCTTTGCCCATTTTCTTTATAAGTCTTTCTTATACCATTTTCACTCTGTTCTTTTATGCTTTAATACTTGTTTTTTATTTTTTTTATTCTTCTTTCATCTCTTTTTAAGTTATATCTTTCTTATTCTACCTCTTTCGTTTTATCCAGCGACTATCACACAGAAGAGTAAACTTTTCGGATGGTCAAAAAAACTTTTACCGCCTCAACGGACACTCTTGTGTAACTTTTATTTGTTAATGCCCAATACACTATCCTAAAAAATACGTGATCAAAATATATTATTTCATTTATTTACTTATCTATTGATTAAAAAAAAAAAAATCAATAAAATCCAGGAGTCCAAGAGTTATAAATAGAATGTCTAATTTTCATTAAAGTTAAATTATAAAATGAGCTGAATACTAAAATATATAAATAAAGAAAAAAAAGCAAACCGTGAAACATTCCAAAGAGGATCAAGAGTTTCAATATAAGGCATTAAAAGAGGAGTAAAATAAAAATATTAAGTATTTGACGACTTGAATTATTTTTCTCACCTGTGGGGATTTAAAATATTTTTATTATTTTTCTTCTCTCTCAAGTTGAGTGAGAGTCGGCTAACCGCGGTACGGTCTATTCAACATCTCGGGTACCTGAAGAGAGAGTTAGAGAGACTACTTGGTTGTGTTATTATATATACATATGAGTATATATGTAGATATATACTACTCAACTCGTGCTCTTTTCATCGATCGAAACTAGCACGTACTGAGTACAGAACAGAAGTAGTTGCCGTTGCCGCGCACAACAACCAGTCCGGAAATAAAGTTCACGTCGTTAATACCCCATTAGCGTGTCAAGTCCGCGGCTCCGCTATCATCATTGAGCTTTGTCAATCTCAATGACATTATCGCGACACAACAGTCACTATCATTTTTTCCCTTATCTCCATTTATATTCAATTGATCATTCTACAAATGATAAATAATACACGTATTTCTAATAACCATATTTATATTTATATTTATATTTACATCCATATATTTTTATTTTTATCAACACACATAATACACATATCAAAATTAATAAGATAAATAAATATTTTTTATATCATCAAGTACTAAAAGAGTGAGTTTAAAATTAAGTTATCTTAATGTGGAGTAGGCGAGACGAGTGGTTATAATTTTATGTATGTGTACAACTTAACTATATATGTGTAGATGTATGTGGAACATGTGAGTTTCAATAACTTGCTCACTTATAAAATCACTCATACAAGTAGAGACGTCATTCTGATGAGATGAGTGGAGCTTTTAAAAATTTTTTAAAGCTCTACCATCGTATTGACAAGTGGTATGGAGTGATGGATATATATATGTATATGTATATCTATACATGTATGTAGTGTGTTGAAGTTTGTAGTAAAAAGAATAATATAAGAAAATGATGAAGGAAGATAGAGAGTGTATAAAAGTATCATTCGCCCACTTCTGTGCCCTTCGACCTCTTCTGTTCGCTGGCCACTTGACGTCGATAAAACGGATATACTAGAGAAGAGAGGTTTCTTTGATACAATTCTTAATCAGGAGAATGTCACCAAAAGTGTGGACTATTTTTAATTCTCTGGTAACAAATATATATATATATAATATATATAATATATATATGTATATTACGGAACAATGAAACTGGGACAAGGTAATGGCTTTGTTATATACAGACAAACAATTGTCTCCGTCTGATTATTTTTATTTATTTTTGTTTGTTCTCCAGCGAAAAAAAAAAAATTACATCTTTTAATTAACGTTAGCTTCGATTGAAACCTAGGACAATGATGATAGAACTATTTTGCTCGAGTTCTATATATATTTTTTCTTGTCATTTTAAAAAAATAAAAGAAAAAATAAGTAGGACAGTAGATTAAGTCCTGTTGAGTATAAAAAACGGGAGCGAGTAAAAATCAGCGAAGAAAATTACTCTTGACTACAAGTACTCAGTACAACCTAATAACATTTTCAAGATATCGAGCTAGTCTTGACAGAGAACTTTGCAAAAAGTTTATTATGTATTTTTTTATATATATATGTAGATCTGTATAAATGGTTTGCGATGTTTAGCTCTAGGGCTATAATCATAACTCGTGGAAAAAAAGGTTACTGCCCTTTTACATCAGAACGCCCGCGAGTGCTCCATTTCTGATGGAAAATAAAAACTTGAACTCCTGTAACTTCTATAATAATAATTAAATTAATAATAAAGCGAGTAAGCCCCAGTAAAATAATTTCAAATAAATTTTCTTTTTCTATAAATATATAATTTGTAATATTAATTGAATATTTGAGCTTACTCACATAGAAAAAAAATTCTACATACGCTTCAACGGTTATTTAATCCCATAATTTCCTAGTTCTCATTTACTATTTATCAAAATACAATAAAAAGTATCACAAACTTTCCATTATTTACTTCTTGAGTATTAATTTTCACCTGATATACACAGCCCCTTTTCTCTTTTTAACCATTTACTGGGTTCACTTTAAATTCAGTGTCGTCAAAGCTTTACCGGTTCGCTGACCGGAACAACTATAGCAGCTTGTAAATTATTACGGCTGAATGAAACCCGCTAGTGGCGAGATGTACTATCTTTTTTTTATATCTATACGTACGTATGTCTATCTCACCTCTTCTACAACGTTTTTGCTGTTTAAACTGTATAAAAGGTTGGAAAAAAAAGAAAAAAAAAACATATCGTCCCCCGCGTGTGGCGCCGTCGTGTCTATTGCAAGAGGGAAAATAATACCCAGCACCCTAGAGGGTCTTGCTTATCGTCAGTGCCTTATCGATCACTTGTCGATCTCCCTTGGCTCCGGAAATACACATATACATATATATAATATGTACTCAGATTTTGTTTTTTATTATATTTCAATAAGTTAATAAAGTAATGAAGTATTTCAATTAAAATCAATACATGGAAAAAAAATATTAGTAAATAATACTCAGATTCTCATCAACAGCGTACCTAGACCGGATATTAGTAAATATTATGGAGTAGAACGTAAGAAATTAATAACAGATGCATTTTTTTGACGTCTCTTGTAGTTTTTTAAGGTTTAAGTAGTAGTTTTAAATATTCAAGCAGTATATTTCAACGGTTAACTGTTAATTATAGCAGTTTAAACATTAAAATTATAATTTTACTGATTGAAACGACATTAGTTATTGAACATAAAGTAAATAATTAGAAGTTGAACTACAATTATTGTAAATCATTTTTTTCTGTGTACAAATAGTTTAAATATTGGAATTCAAAAAGGCCTATCATAATTTTTGTCCAAGTTTTTCTCTTAAACAAAACCGCTAAACGCAAATTAAGAACGAGGCTCGATGTACGACTATAATCTACACAGAAAAAAATAATTTCATGGGGTACGAAAAATTTTGTATTATGAATTGAAGACAAAAAATTTTCTTAGCTCAAGAATTTTTTTCACGCCTAAAAAATTTTTTTCTTGTTCCAAAAAAATTTTTTCTCACCCCAAGAAAATTTTTGTTTTCACTTTATAATACAAAATTTTTTGGGCCATGTAAAAATTTTCTTAGAAGAAAAAATTTTTTATGTCAAGAAATTCTTTTTTTCTGTGTAGTAATCTGCATTTTCATTTTTCAGAATTTAAAAATTTTCATTTGTTTAAGAAAAAAACGTGGACAAATTTTCCATTCACTGCGCAAATGCAATAAGGTCAATACCCATCATCGACTTGAGTGTGATACACAGAAAAAAAAGGATTTTTTGGTGCAAAAAAAATTTTTCATCATGAAATGAAAACAAAAATTTTCTCAGGACTACAAAATTTTCGTTTTCAATCATAATGCGAAAAATTTCTTAAAGCAAGTAAAAATTTCTTGGGGAAAATAAAAATTTTTTTGCGCCTCTAAATCCTTTTTTTCTGTGTAGAGATAAAAGTACAAATCCCTCTCAACTTACAATATTTTGATTATTGTACTAAATTTGAAAGAAAAGTATACTTATTTTATTTTGTTAATTTAATAATTAATTGAAATTAAAAATTATAATTTACCTGGAGAAAACAAATTTCATAAATAAATTTTTTAAAAAATTTTGAAAGGATATTCAGCTATACTTTTCAATAGATGTCACCACCATATTAGGTTTCTCATAAGTACTCGTTCGATATCACTTTCAATCTACGACATTTTCAAGTGTCTTAGTCATGAACACGGAAAAAAGTAATATGAAATTTGTATCAGCAGATGTAGGAAGTGGACCGGTATCGTAGAGGAAATATTGTATTTGATATAAAAAGTTTATAATTAATTTTTTCCGTGTATTCATATGAAATATACGAACCATTGAACTGAATTCTAATATATTTATTTATGCAATTTAGGGAACGTTCGAAAGATAAATATAGGCTCTATTATTACAAAATTACAGGTCATGAAACTGGAAGTGAATCTTTTGCCATTTGTTTTTTTGTAAAATAAAGTTTTAAAGCCTACGATATTCCGGTGTAATCAACTCAAGTGTCAGAACAATAGACAGGATGACATTACTGTTTATTTTTATTTTTTTTAAATTTAAACTTTCGCCAACAGCACTAAAGATAACAATATATATAAAATATTTAAAAGTTTAAATAGCAAATTTCATTCAGTGAAATAACTTTCTTCTGCTTTAGTTTTCAACAATTACTAATAATAGTAAGTGCACTGAAAAAAATATTCGCTAGCTGCTAGCTGCTACAGATTTTTTCCTTGAAGAGAAAGGGAGGGTAAAATGGACCCCCCTAAAATTTTGGATGTCTCGAAATATTTGGGGGCAAAATGAGCCACCCAAAATTATTAATATGAAGTGTTTGGGGGGGGGGGCAAAATGGGACATTGAGCGAAAATAAGCTCCCTCAAAAAATTTTTGTAATGTGAGTTTTTCAGCTTGTTTTACTTTTTTTTTCCTTCTACTGAGTTTTTGGCGTTAATTTGCTGGGTCTTTCAAAATTTTAAATCCTAAAAAGTTGGGTAAAACGGATCCCCAATAAAACTCAATGAATATTTCTTGCTTGTTTTATTTTTTGAAACTTTATGTTATGTATTTGGTGTAAAAAAGAGTCGATAGTGAAGAGTTGGACCTTAAAATAACTTAATTCAAAGTTTTTAATCACTCGTTGTAACAACTAATAGTTTCGTTACTTGATTACTTATATTTTAATTATTTTCGTTTACATAGAATAAATTGTTTTTGAAAAAAATCATAGTTAGTAATGCTGTTTAACTCATGACCTAGTTTGCTCTTTATCATTATTCTTTAATCATTTCTGTCAAAGAAATTTTATGAACCCGTTTGGCTAACAAATATTCGTAGGTTTTCAAAGTCTAGGCAGCCCATTTACCCCCCTCCCCCCAAACTTCATGTTAAAAATTTTGGGGTGCCCAATTTGCCTTCCCGTCTCCTAAAAGGAAAAAAATCTGTAGCAGCTTGCGAAAAAATCGCTTCCAGCAAGCGATTTTTGATCGCTACCTGCTAAAGAAAATTATCGCTAGCAGCTAGCGATTATTTTTTTCAGTGTGTACATACAAATAATAGCTTTCAAAATATTAAGCAAATTTACAGGAACACAACTTCACAGAAAAAAGTATTTCTTAGCGCAAGAAATATTTTGCATTATAAATTGAAAACAAAAATTTTCTTAAGACCAGAAATTTTTTCTTGCTCCAAAAAATTTTTGTTTTCGATTCAAAATGCATAATATTTTTTAAGGCAAGTACACATTTTTCGTGCAAAAAAAAATTATTTTTTTCGGTGTACTATTGTCACATATTACTATTATTATTAACTTCCCGCTAAGAAAATTAAAAATTTTCAAAATGAATGGAAGTTATTGGTTTCCATTCAATTTTTGAAAATAACCGAGTTTTCAATAGATCTCGACGTTTTGAGGTCCTAGGAAGTTATTCCGACTATTTTCAAGATGATGTCCGAGTGTAACTTTTGAACGAATGAGCCGATTTGGCTTTTAAGTGGCTTATTCATTGCAACAATTTGTGACAAATTGAACATAACCGGTGCAGTCAATTCGGAGATATTCCAAAAATGAATTTTTTCAAAAATGTTTTTTTCGGATAACTTGTAATGTATTCAATGGATTGATTACAAAATCAAATCAGCTCTAAAATTTTATAAAACGTGTCAAATGCCACCTCAACCATCAAAATCGGTTCATTAGTTAAAAAAAATCGCTGTCGAAAGAATTTCGAAAAAGTGTTTTTTCCTAATAAAATCCAAATCGTTCAACAAATTGATGACAGTTTTTTTTAACGTTAGTAGGTAAAAAACTGCGTCGAATATCACCTTAAACGTCAAAATCAGCTCATTATTTCAAAAAAAATTGGTGGTATAGAATATTAAAAAAAAACGATTTACTTGATTATTTTTTTTTGTTATTGTTTATTACTTGAATTTTCACAATGGAAGGTGTAGCATTGGTATTGTAGTGTAGCTCTTCAAGCTCGGAAATAGCGGAAAGTTTTAGGGCTGGCCCGCAGGCTCAGGCTGTTTTCAAATTATTATTATTTTCATTCATGATAAAAAAAAATGTTATCCAGTTGAATAAGCTAGAGAATACATTATATTTACATATTATATTTTAATATTGTAATAAATCAATATAAATAAACAGCAATATGTTAAAATTTATAACAAGCAGCGGTAATAATAATATTATTATTATTATTATTATTATTATTATTATTATTAATAATAATGAAAATAAAAACTCGCTTCTCTGAAATTTATTGTTATTATACCTTTTTAATTGGATTCATTATGAATAATAAACAATATCATTAATAAAATTTAAACATAATTAAAATAAACTTTTATTTTTTCATAATAGCTGTATTGTAAGAAAAAATCGATAAAGCTTTCTACATTCTTCAAATTATATGTTATTTAATTATGCTGTATGTGTATATATTTATAAATTTATATATAGCGTAAATTAATATCGTACGGACGTGCAATTATCAGCATTATATCAAGTGTCAATTAAAAAAAAAAATATAACAATACTTAACTAATTATAAAACTTTCAGTGCCAGATTAAATTTAAAATCTGAACAATCGATTCCTATCTATATTCATACAGAAAAATCCAATTATTTTTAAACAAAAAAATGTAACATTATAAATATTAATTGCAAATTATTTTTTTATATAAACGCCCGTTAAACTAAAATGAAACTAAATCTTCATAAAAAGTAATCTTGATAAATTTGTCTTTAGTATAAACTTATCAGTACAAATTTATCGTAATCATCGTTCTCATAGTAAACGACGAAATAATTAACAACAATATTAGAAATACTTAAATTAAGTCTATGATCGTCTCAAAGGAAGACAGCTACAAGTTATGCATACTGATAGTTAATAACACGATATATATATGAAGGCAATCAACAACCGTCAGCTTCTACAACGATCAGAAGACGAGAATAAAAGACTACAGATAAAAAAAGAACACCACAACTGATCCCTTGAATTGTAATTACGTTTGAAGACTATGGCTAAGGAATTTATCTACAGGATCACCTTACTAGCCTTGACAGCAGCACACCATCCGGACTTTTAAAAAAAGTTTTAAAGTCTACCATACTCCGGTGTAATCAACTAAAGTGTCACGACAATAGACAGGATGACACTACCGTTTTTTTTTCTTTTCTTTAAATTAAAACTTGTGTCCACAAAATTAAGCATTTATAATGCAAATAACGTAGATGCTGTTCCTACTTAATCATCATAATAAAAAAAATCTAACAATACACTGTAAAAAATTCGGAGTGATTACACGGAGAAAAAAATGAAGTGATTTTTAATAAATTTGAAAAAAAAAAAAAATTACAATCCGAGAAGTAATCTTGATACGTTAAAAAAATCATAACTGGTACAAAACTCAAAGTAAAAATTACAACATATTATTTAGAATAATAATTTCTGTTGATTATAAAAATCACTACATTCAAAATAAAATTTACTAGCGACAAATAAAAATTATAATGAACCAATAATTTTTACGCTTGTACTTAGTAAATATTAGTTAACGCACTTTGTGAAAGATGTATTCTGGCGAGTAATTTTTACAATCTCAAATAGTAATTTTATCTCCCGGAGTAGCAATTTGTCTCACCGACATTCTACAATGTACAGTAACCTACGTAGAATTACATTGGAGATGTAATATTTATCAACTACGAAAAAAAAATTGCGATTAATGTACTAACTTTTAATAATTCTGAAAACAATTTCTACTTTTTGTAACATTGAACTATTTTTATATAAACAAGTAAATATTTATTTTTTTCAAGAGAAAATTTAATGAAGCTATATCGTAATTATTACGATAAGTGAAAATTACTATCTAGATAGTAATAATTCAAATAAAAAACTAAGTTTCTACAAATCATCGTAATTTTTTTTATGGATTGTAATTTTTTATTTGAGATAGTAAATTTTTCATTGTGATTGTAATTATTATTTATTTTTGACCTGCATTTTTCTCCGTGTACGGATTTTTTCAAAATTCAAATTCAATTCTTCACTCTAAGTTCCGAAGTTCTAGAAAAAAATCACTCCGCATATAGAATAAATCGGGAGTTTTTTTTCCAGCGACGTAATCTAGAATTTATTTAAATCCGCATTCACTTCGATTCGGAGTTTTAATATTAAAATAAACTCTCTTTCGGAGTGAATTTCACCTCAAACCGGAGTTTCGATATTAAAATAAACTCACCTTCGGAGTAAATTTTACTCCAAGGGGATCAAATAAATTAACAGTCATCCGTTCCGCATTAACTCTGGATTTAATCCAGGTTCACTCCGCTATTTTTTTACAGTGCAACAAAAAAAATTGAAAAATTTATTATAACCACGGGTTATTAGTAAAAATATAAAAAATGAGTATAAGAAAAAAAATAAAGTGATTTAAATAATATTCCAGCAAGTCTTATCTTTATTTTCTTTTAGTCACACCTCGTCTCTCATTGCAGGTCGACAGAGCGTGACGGAAGATTGGCTCGTGCTGTTAGTTGGAGGGTTAAGTGTCGCTTTGAGCGTAATTCAAACCCATTGGCATACAGTCTTAACGATGTCTATTCTTCTACGGGATAACCGCTAAGAGTTAAATTTTTATTCTTATCAAGTTTTTAAGTATAAGTGTGAGTAGTACAGTGAGGATGCGACGTACTGTAATAATTTCAGTAAAAGAGACTCAAGAGATATAATAGTTATGGATAAGAAAGAATAAAGAAGAAAATGAGGCATATATAAGAAATGAGAAAGTACCTGGAAGATACAACAAAAGTCGTGACCAACGATTACGTAATTTTAAAACATTAATATAACGTCCCGGGTCAAAAATAAAACTTGATTTAGACTTGGTTTACCAAGTCGAAATTGAGGGTCGATTTTTAAAAGACAAACTTGACTTTTTTTTTACGGAGATATGAAATACATTGAGTTTTCGCCTTGGTTTAGACTTAGCTGGGGTTACTTAGACGCGATTTAAGACGAAAAAGTCTAAATCAAGTCGAAATTGACCTGGTTTAGACATTTAACTTAAATTTTAAGGGGGTTCACTAGTGTGACCGCCTAAAAAAAAGATTATTCTTGGCAATTTTTTTAAAGAAAACTACTGCATGGAATGTTCTAATGTTTTAAGGATAAATTTATGGATATATAACGGATACAAGATAAAATTTTTGAACTAAAAAATTTTAAATTCTGGGAGTTATTCACAATCTCTCAACACTCCAAAAAAAGTCCCCGTACTGCAGTCATAGCGATCTTCACGAAAAAAAAACAAAAAAGTTTATTAAACTAGAAGGTATTTCCCGTACCATGACCCTCGAGCTAAGAAAAAATTTGAAATTTAACAAAATGGCGGAGCTTTTAAAAGAAATTTCAAATTTTCCGCGAAAATTGATGATTTTTGGCCTGAAAAATTCCATTTTTGACTCGATCGAAAAACTGGAGGTTCATACTACGTAGAAACACATATAAAAGAAACTGCAATAAGAATCAAATCGATCGGATGATTTGTCAAGTTATAACTACAGCAATTTTGAAAAATGTATTTTCAAGAATCGATAAGTGGCTCTTCTGCAGATGGCTGTAACTCAAAAAAACTATTCGAGATATGCACTTGAAATTGTAATATGTCATTTTTGAAGGTGTGGACTATCGAAATATGCAAAAAAAATTAATTTTTTTTAAATTTCACACTAGTGGCACCCCTTTAGGCGAAAGAGTCAAAATCGTCGAAATTGACTTGGTTTAGACTTATTTGAATTAAATTATAAGACGAAAAAGTCAAAACTAAAGTAAACGTGAAGAACAAATTTGATATTAATAAATACTGCTTGCTCTTGACTTGATTGAGCGAATCTAAAGTATCGTGAATAAATAATTGTTTTTCTAGTTGATTCAGCAAGTCAAAAGTAAGGTCGATGACTGTCTTGCTCGAAGTGAAGGCGAATAAGTTCAAACTAAGATGAACAAAGTTCTGAAAGAAGACAAAAATTTTAATAAAGTCGAGAAAGTCGAGATCTTACCGGAAAATCGTTGGCAAAATGATAACTGTAAAAGAAAATAAGGTGAAGCGAGTTTGAATCAAGTTTTATCTTTGACCCGGGGTTTATTTTTTATTGTTAGAGTGCTTGTATTGGTCTATCAGCAGTCATGTCTATTTATATATTAAACTATAATAAATTAAAGTACTTAATCACACCAGTGTAACTGCAGTAACCTGTATGATGTGTTGGTTAGTTCTTGAGTGATAAGTTCCGAAATATAATATGTATTGATATATTTATAAACCAAAATTGATAGATAAAATTGATCGGTAGACGATTAATAATTCAACAATTCAATTATTTGTCGAAGGAACACATCAACCAAGGTATCTCATCTAACCAAATATTCCCTTGTGTATATATATATTTATTATATGTATAAGATGGGACGACATCAGGAACCTCTTTTGACATTATGCGCCCTTCGTCGTCTCAACATCCCTTACCCACGGCCGTAAAAATCGATACTGAGGGTGAAGTATTCGATGAATTTTATACGACAAGAAGCTAACAGCCATTTTACCCATCAGTATTAAATTCGTCAGTTTCAATTACCACCTTGACTATTAAGATCGTCAAGCCTTTTTAGCAGTACCTCCATCTTCCATCATCATCCAACCAGCACTACCACCAACAGCATCTCGTCGACCTTATTTTACCCTGTGCTGCTGACGAATCGAATTAATAACTCATTTGACCTGGAAAAAAAATTTAAGAACCCGTTACTAATAATTTTATTATTTATATAAAAACTTAACTTATAGGTACATTTATCATATTTATATACGTAAATAAGGACCGTTAAATTTCATTTAATACTTTATGTAATGTATATGCCCTAATGGCATGATGATCTGTGGAATAGTAATAATACGAAGGGATATGACCCTTGAGAAAGGTAGATATTTTATGTCAGCTGTTTAACAGCCGATACCATAAGTTACAAATATACATCCTATAATAATATAAGTATAATATAATATAATACAAAACCTAAATCATCCGTCTTTACATCTTGCCGACCCACAGACCCATTGAGTCATCTCTTGCTCACAGTGCAGAGGAAGAGTGAGAGTACATGACTCAGTTTTCTCGAGTTCTCTAAATAAAATACAAGCTTACTCTCAATTCTATATAAATACTGAAAAAAGATGTTATTATTCATACAATTGAGTATATCAAGATTGCCTTCATGTCACTTTGACTTTTATGCTTTTAAAGTTTAGACTTTAACGAGTATCAACACTGCATCATCATTGCCATCGTTAAGATCTTGATTTATAAGAAAAACATAATAATGGTAATAATAATAGCTGTAATAAGTTCAAATGGAAGATTCACACTACATGATAAAGTAAATTCAATGACGAGGCTCATTAACTAAGCCTCACTTGTCTCCAACACTACAAATCGTATAAATATATGTTGGCTTTAAAAGCAACGACTCTATTTTGGAATAGACATGCAAGCAGAGTCAAGCAACCTCCCTTAGGTCATATCATGCCAGGAGGGAAGTCTATCTTTACAACCCAACGGCCTCGAAGCGTCGAGATGATGCAGTTACTTGGAGCCAAAGCACATTCTGGATGTTAAATTCCGTCAACGAGAAAGAGATATTCATATAACTCTAGCATCATACAGTTGCTATACCATCTCAAAGCTGCTGTACAATATACATACATACATATATACAGCAGCATTAAACTGGTATGCGCTAGAAAGCAATACAAGAGATCCCTCAACCTGAATCAGAGATACAGCCCCTTGTGTCAAGAAAATTGGGGCTCGGTTGCTATCAACCAAGATGAAGATCCCACCCCTCTTTTCTTGATCCTCCTTGGCTACACAGCCCTACTACCTCTTCATTTCACCCAACGCTTCCTACATCTCTGTTCCTCTATAGTCCACACTCTGGTTACTATGCTGCCAAGCATAACATTGTCAAGGGGAGTTTGAGGAAATGTAATTTGCAACTCGCCTCTGATATAACTGTTTTCAAGCTCTCCCTCGCTTATGTATATATTAATGAAAATATCAAAGATCTTATCAGCAGATACGCTTAATAGCTAGTGCATGATAGTTCACCAGCTTACAGACTTAGTTCCTAGACCCTTTTAACGCTTTGCTACACATAATTTAATTATATATATATTTTGAATGCATAGACTTAGACTCAAACTAACACCAAGACAGTAAAAATAATAATACTTTCAATTCTACAATAAAAATTTAATTGCATAAAGATTAAGTCATATTTAGGGTACACGGAAGAAAAAATAGGTGCTGCAACAGGACGCAGCCTTGTGGGGGCAACAAGACAAAATTTGGTTGCAGCAATTTTTCTTGTGGAATCAATAAAATAAGGAACAAGTTTCATGTACCAATTTTTTTTTATCAGTATAATAAAATTTAAAAATTTAAAAAAAAATTCAAATTTTGAAAGAAAATTCAAAATCTAAAAGAAAATTCGAATTCGAAAAAAATTCAAATTTTAAAATTGGAATTTATTTCCTAACTGAATTTTTTTTCCAATTTTGAAATTTCACTATACACGGAGAGAAAATCCTACTGAAATTTACGATGTTAACATCGTAATCGTGGACTAGACTTTCATTGGCGTCAATTTTTAAATGCCATTTCAAAATTTACTTGGAATTTTTTAATTGGAATTCTTTTTCCAAACTGGAAGTTTTTTCAAAATTTAAATTTTCATTCAGAATTTGAATTTTCTTTCAAAATTTGAATCTTTTTCCAAACTGAATTTTTTTTTGAATGTTGAAATTTAATTATATTAACAAAAAAAAATTGGTATATGAAACTTGTTCCTTATCCTATTGTTTTCACAGAATTTTGTCCCGTTTCTCCCACAGGATTTGTCCTGTTGCTGTAGCATGAAAATCCTGTTGCTTCAACCGGATTTTGTCTCGTTCCTCCCACAAGTCTGTGTCCTGTAGCCACCATCTATTTTTTTTCCGTGTAGAAGTACCATTTGTCGCCACTGCTCCATTTTTGGACATTCAATACGTTATTGTAATTAACGAAAAGGTATTAAATATAATTTCCACTCTAATAGTGTAATAAAAGTATCCTCGAACACATTTTAAAAATTGATTAATTTATTGCGTCTTTTCCAAATTATTTAATTAAAATTTTTCAAGTGTCCAAAACTGGCACTAAGCGACCGAAAACGCTCTGCCCTATTTATTATTTGTTAAAAATTTTAAATCCTATTAAATCCATCAACTCATCATTTGTAGTTCAATGATTTTCTCATCATATATACTTTTTTTTCCCACGTCATTTTGCTCCTAAATCAACACACTCGTGCACCCCTTGATTCAAGCATACCCAGGCAATCGAAACATTTTATTTCCCCTATAGACATTCACAACCAAACTACACTATTTTCATTTTCCTACTCACTGTTCACTGTGCCATTGGTATATTGAGTATTCTGTACAGTATGTAGCTCTGTACTGTATACCGTAACATACAATAACGCACGCTCTCCGCGTATCTTGTATTATTATATATGTATATATATATATACTCATATCTATATGTGGTAGTTGTAGTCAAGCCATTATTAGTATCGATCGGTTTAAAATACATGGGCATGTCCATCTCTCTTAACGTGTTGTGACCAGAGAATAAAAAAATATCAATATTCTTATTTTATATTAATATCATAAGTATATAATGTTTATTTAGATGTAAATAAATAAATAATTTATTTTTATAGATATGTAGAGATAAAATACTCTGGCAATCACGTTAATAAAAACTTTTCTCTTTCTGATACTGGTGTATAACAAATGCGTATTTTAGAGCGAGGGTGAATGAAATAAATACAAAAACTTTCTTGGCTACACTAGATGCAGAATCGGCTCGTAAACTTGCCTGGAGAGTCAATGGCTTTGCCAGAGTATAGACGCCGTATAACAAATTCGCCTGAAAAAGTCAGCACCCTCAGAACGTTGTTTTTTTTTTACTCTTTATTTATTTTTTCTTTTCTATTTTCCTACTATTTGTTCCTTCCTCCCTGATATACACTAAAGATTTCATTCACTTTCCACGAGCTATGGGTTGAAGAATGGAATGAATAAAAAGTAAATCTTTTGCTTGAGACATGTTAGTTTATCAAGAGGATAATAATAGATATAATTCTGTATATAAAATATTTTAACCTTCAATTTGCTATTTTAGTTGTAGTGGAAAATTATTGATATCAGTAATTTGCATGCTGGATTAATCAAACCTTTTTTAAAACAAGTTTTAAAAAAATCTTAAACACCAGAAGATTAACATTTTAAAAATAAATTTTTTTTTCTGAGAAGAAATTATAGGATTTTTTTCTTCATCTGCTTCCGGTGTTGTTGTAAAACAGGAAGACGTAAAAAGACTCGGCGTTTACGATGAAGATATATACGGGTTGAAAATAATGAAGAGCCATTGGATGGACAACTACATAACATACATTCTCACACACACTATATATACATGTATATATATTGACTATCCTATGTCATATCTGATGTCCTCGAAGCGTAAATGATGATAATAAAAAAAAGCGATAAAAATAAAGGATTTACATGGAAGAACGCACGTGCCTGCAGTGAGGATGTCGGTTTTTCTTTGTGAGAAACAAATATTTGTTGCTGGACCATCGATCCAATTCAGTTCCCGACTAAAAACATGACTGGAGACTCTCTTCTTTCTCTATTTATAAGTTAAAAGGGGATAGAATAAAAAAATAAATTATCATATTTTTATTTTTTAATAAATAGATTTTTTTAAATCTCACGAGACATGACTAGTTTCCCTAGTTTAATATACAAGGGGATTGAATGAAATGAAAGAACGTCAGTATAAAATAAACTGGAATAATAATAACAATAACAATAAATGAGCTGAAAAAACTAAAGTTAAACGCGAGTTATGGCTTTTTTTTCCTCTTCATTCACTATAATGTCTATTATCTCGTATTTTATTTATGTATAGCAATAAATTAAATCTTTAAAATAATATTTTTAACATGTTGTATAATTTTAAAATGATTATTTATTGTTCATGCTTTAATGAGTTAATGTTTGTTAGTTAATTTAATTAAAAATTTTATTTTTTTTTTTACAGAAGAATACGAGGACAGTTTCGAAGCAATGGAAGAGATAATAAGGCAGCAGTGATACTATAAGAACGTGGATAACGATTTTTTTTCATCAGTAGTTTGTGGAAAAAAAAAACTTATCAACCGCGATGGAGTCTCGTCCACATCACGGTGATAATTCTCAACTGGACAGATAGAACGTGGAAATTGAAATCGATCCAACGGGAAACGTTAAAGGATAAAGGGAGTTGTAGTTAAGGTTGAAGAAAGGTAGTAGTGGTGGTGCTGGTGATCGAGGTGGAGATTGGAGAAGAAAAATAATAATAAGAGCAAGGTGAGACTGAGAGAAGAAATAAGTGAACGAGACGAAAGAAGTTAAGATAAGAACGGAAAGATGGGCAAGTGTTGCAGCAAGAGGCAAGAGCCTCAGCCAATTGGTTAGTGATTTAATCTTACTTTGTTTTCTTCTTTGCTTTTATTTTCTTTGTAACAACTAGTATTTCAATTTCAATTACATTTGTAATCTAATATAGATTTTATGTACAATTTCAATTACAACAAATTCAACTTTATTTTGAGAAATAAATTTTGGTATATTTTTTATTGTGATTATTATTATTTAAGAATAATGAAGGCATATCGAATCTAATTCAAGAAAAATTATTTGTTGGTAATATTTCGCTGGTGCATCAGCATCATCAGACCAAATCTACGATATTTAGTATTTTATACACGCAGAGAAATTTTTAGTAAAAATTACCCAAAAAGTTTGATACTGTGAGGACATGTGGTAAATATTTAAATTTCTCCCATGCACATTGTAAAATGTACTACTCGATAGCATGCAAATGAAGTGCAATTTCTACTAACAACATAGTCAAAATGGTTAAGAATTCCGATTGGGATTCAATTGAGTTTAATCAGTTTCAATCGGAAAATAATATTTTTATTTCATTATTATTTTCCAATTGGAACAGATTCATTCTGATAAAAATTTTGAATGGGACTTAATCGGTTCCAATCGAAAAATAATAAAGAAATATAAATATTATTTTCCGTTTGGAATCGATTCATTCCGATTAAAAATTTTGAATAGGATTCAATAGGTTTCAATCGGAAAATAATATATTTTTCGGAAATATCAGATTCACTCCAATAGGATTCAATCGAAAATTTCCGATCAAATCCTATTGAAGTGAATCAGATTTCACAACTAGAGTAGTTACCATAGCTAGATGTTTTTACAGTACAAAACTTTATAGGTAATTTTTTCTCAAAAATAATCTGCGTGTATTTTACAATTTTTACTTAGTTTTACAAATCAATATTTTTTGTGTATACATGGTAGCCACAGATTTTTAAGATTTAAATTCTTTGACTTTTCCAGGTAATCCAGTCAAATAATTAAAAAATTCTCTAACTGTACACGGAGAGTATTTTATGGTAGTCGTTCCTCGTACGTTTAGGAAATATGATCCCATATCACATGTGAAAGAATTTTGGTAATGAGTACCATACTCATAGGAATAGTTCCCATAAGCAAATAGGAACCAATCCTATAACCATATTGCAACGGTCCCCAAGTACATATGGGAATAAACCCTATATATTATGGTAACTATTCCCATAATATATTGTAATTGTTACCATAAATTTCTCTCCGTGTAGTAATGTAAAATCTTTGGAAATATTTATTTAATTTAAAATAAAATTGTATGAATCAGTTTAATCAATAATCAATCATTGTCGTTAAATGAAACTTTATTTCACTATTTGTTAATGTTCATTGTTTTTTTTTATATTTATTGAATGAACAGTTTTTTATTTTTTATTTTAAATCCATGTTTTTATATAATTTACTCTATAATAAAATATAAATAAATTTTTCACTTTTACTAGAATAAATTTCAGAAATAAGGACATTTTATAGAATATTAATAAAGTATTAATGAAGTACGCCAATAATAAATATAGTGAAACTTATTAGTTCTATACTTATGTATACATTTAATGTTTTGACTTTTTTATCTTGTCAGTATTCATGTTAATAGCTTGAAGATCCTAACGATTGGTTTTTACTAAGACTTTTTTTTCTAACAACCTTTTTGATTCTAACTGCTTCGTTTTTTCATTATTGGGATCTAAGTAAAAATTGCAAAAAAAAAAAAAATACTAAATAAATTAAAAGACTCAATATCCGATCACTCATATATTTGTATAAATATATTTACTAAATTTTCCTAAATATATCTATACAAATAGATGGAGTGATCGGGTACTAAGTCTTTTACCTTATTGTAGGTTTGGTCTGTTACCAATAATGAGTATGAATGTAGCAGACATGAGACATTTTATGAATTTTAAATAAATAAAATAAGCGAATAACAATAATGAAATTTATAAAAATGCGTGTACCGACTTTTCATTGATCTAAATACGCATTTTTTAATTTTGACTCTACTAAAATTTTATTTATTTATTCTAAAATAAAAAATATTCCCACTTGTCAATTACATTCATACTCATTACCAATAAATAATTTTTATCGAATTAGATCAGATATGCCTTAATTATTCTCAAATTATGAGTACCGATAAAAAAAAATATAAATGTCTTAACTAACATATATATTTTGAAACTATAAACAAATAAAAAATTATTATTATTGGCTTTATTTTTTTAGTGTATAAGAAAACTGAAGCTGCATTAACTTCAAAACATAGTAATGGAGGTTCTTTGGATAGATACACAGCAGATCCTAATCAAAGAGGAGTTCAAGCTCGCGCTGATATTATCCGGCCTAGGCAGACACCTTGTAAGACACAGATTCCACATCAACCTCGTAAAACAAGTTCGCCTGTCGTTTTACCTGCATGTGTGTATTTTATGTTTATGTTTTTTTTTTTTTTTATTTTATTATTTATTTTTATTTAATTACTAATTCATTTATGTCTTATTTGGTAAGAACGACAAACTTATTAACTAATTTATAAATGTATTTACATTTAATATTTTTTAACAGCCGATTTTTAACGCTATTATTATAATTTCATTTATTAGTGTCATGTTAGTAATTAGTTCTTTTTTAGATTATCATCAGCTGAGTACGGTAACGAGTATTTTCATTTTTAATAAGTAAAGTGTTTTTTTTTTTTTGTAGATTTATAAAATATTTAATCATGACTCTTTTAATATTTTTCGAGTAGTTTATCCTTGAAATTTAATTTATCAGTAATTAATTTTTTATTAACAAGGGTTCATAATTTAAAAAAAAAAATAAAATGATAAAGTAAAAATAGATGTAATATAAAAAAAAATATTACGTTTTAATACTACGCAAATAGAGGAAATTCTAGTTCCCTTTGACCTTAATAGAGATAAGTCTGATATAATTAAAATTCTAATATAAGAAAATCGATGATTTAAATTAAATTTATTGCTATGAATTTTAATTTTATTTAAAACATAAAAACAGTTTTTTTTTTTTTTTTTACTACAAAAACATTAAATAAAGTCACGTTAAATATTTTTTTGAGAAAAAATAATAAAATTCTACAAGTGAAAATGTTTGTTTCTTGTTACACAACTTTTTGAACTTAATTGCCAGAAGTAGAGCAAAAAATTTTAATTTTTTTTTCTTTTTTTTTCGTTTGTTTTCGAGTAGCTCATTCACAGAGAACGAATAAAATAGTGGTAGCACTTTATAACTACACTGCAAGAGAGAGTACAGACGTGAGTTTTGTAAAAGGCGATCAGATGGAAGTTCTAGACGACTCTGAACCCGACTGGTGGCGAGTATTACATTTGAGAACCCTTCAGGAGGGACTTATACCTTGGAACTTTGTAGCAGTTGAACGTTCAGTCGAGAGTGAAGAGTAAGTTCATAGCTTTTTTCATCCACTCTCATTTTTATATCGATTTTAAAACTTTTTTTTTTTAAGTATACTAAGTATTGTTGATATTGCAGCTGGTTTTTTGAGAATGTGTCGAGAAAAGAGGCTGGTAAATTACTCTTGGTGGATGAAAATCCAAGGGGAACCTTTTTAGTAAGACCAAGTGAACATAATCCACGCGGATACAGTCTCAGTGTTAAAGACTGGGAAGAAGGACGGGGTCATCATGTCAAACATTATAAGATTAAACCTTTGGACAATGGTGGCTTCTTTATTGCCACTAATCAAACCTTCCCCACACTACCGGCTCTTGTAATGGCCTACAGCAGTAAGTATTTCATTTAAATATTTTTTATTTGTAATTAATAATAATTTTTTTCATTTATTTAATACTGATGATTAGATTTTTTTATATTCTCTGCTTTGCAATTAAAATTTAACTTTATAAAAAATAAATGATGAATTTTTTTTTGTGGGACATGTTAGTTACACAGGTAATCCTATTCGATCACAAATTATGTTGGTAATCCTCATCGGGTCACACATGTTCTTTTACCCTTATTTTCAAGTATTTGTCACTAACTTAATTGATTAAATAAGATTTATAAAACATTTGTATTCTATCTCATTGCCTATGTAGAATAAAGCATCTCGTGTAAGTAAACGAAAAAAAAAACGAGAACAAGTCTAACATTATCAACAAAAAGATTACGGAATCAGCATAAAATCAATTACTTAGAATGAAAATAACATGTATCAGGCGCAAACATTTTTCAAACTACTTGAAAAATCGTGAAAAATTAATAATTTATCATCCAGCAATAAAATTAATTTGAAGTCACTAGTTTGGAAAATTTTTCATACACTATTTTTTATCGCAGTAACTGAAAAAAAGCTGATTCAGATTTTAATTTAATTTATTGACTAGATTTTAAGATAAATCTTTTAATTTCTGTATCAATTACATTTTTTACGTTTGGATTTTAAATCTACCGCTCGTTAACATTGTCCGGTTTTGAAAATTAGTTTCAGGAAATTAAGTATCGTTTTTATTAAATCCTACAGAGACGTGATAGTACTCAACAAATATATAATAATAATTTATATTTTTGCACGGAGAAAAATAACTAAAGGATTTTTAATAAATTTGAAAAAAAAAAATTACAATCCGAGAAGTAATCTTGAAACGTTAAAAAAAATCATAACTGGTACAAAACTCAAAGTAAAAAATTACAACATATTATTTAGAATAATAATTTCTATTGATTATAAAAATTACTACATTCAAAATAAAATTTACTAGCGACAAATAAAAATTATAATGTACCAATAATTTTTACGCTGGTACTTAGTAAATATTAGTTAACGCACTTTGTGAAAGATGTATTCTGGCGAGTAATTTTTACAATCTCAAATAGTAATTTTATCTCCCGGAGTAGCAATTTGTCTCACCGACATTCTACAATGTACAGTAACTTACGTAGAATTACATTGGAGATGTAATATTTATCAACTACGAAACAAAAATTGCGATTAATGTACTAACTTTTAATAATTCTGGAAACAATTTCTACTTTTTGTAACATTGAACTATTTTTATATGAATAAGTAAATATTGACTTTTTCCAAGCGAAAATTTAACGAAGCTGTATTGTAATTATTATGATAAGTGAAAATTACAATCTAGATAGTAATAGTTGAAATAAATATTAATTTTCTGCAAATCATCATAATTTTTTTTATGGATTGTAATTTTTTGTGGAGCCATTGATTTAAAAATTACACAGCTTGGATCTTATATAATTTATAATATGTAAATAAAATTACAGAAAATGCACTTGGCCTATGTCACGTACTGTCGAAACCATGTCCAAAACCACAGCCCGACATGTGGGACCTTGGACCAGAGTTACGTGACAAATGGGAGATTAATCGTAGTGAGATACAGCTGATACGTAAGCTCGGACATGGTAATTTCGGTGAGGTTTATTATGGCAAGTGGCGCAACAAGATTGAAGTTGCCGTAAAAACGTTGAGACCCGGTACAATGTCAACAGAAGCATTCCTCCAGGAAGCAGCAATAATGAAACAATTTAGGCACAGACATTTAGTCGCACTGTATGCCGTATGCTCCAAAGAAGAACCTATTTATATTGTTCAAGAGTACATGTGTAATGGAAGTCTTTTAGACTTTCTGAGAACTGGTGACGGTAAATATATGCAATTTGAGGACCTCATTTATATAGCAGCTCAAGTCGCTTCGGGTATGGAACATTTAGAAAGCAAACAACTTATACATCGGGATCTTGCTGCTCGGAATGTTCTTATTGGTGAAAAAAATAAAGCTAAAATATGTGATTTTGGCCTTGCAAGGATTATTGAAGATGACGAGTATTGCCCAAAGCAAGGTAGTAGATTCCCTGTTAAGTGGACTGCGCCAGAAGCTATTGTTTACGGCAGATTCAGCATTAAAAGTGACGTTTGGTCTTATGGAATATTGCTTATGGAACTTTTTACATATGGACAGGTTCCTTATCCAGGTAAACAACTATTTTTTTTTCTTGAAAACTTGTTATCGTGATTTAAAAAAAACTAGTCAACAAATTTAAAAGACTTTATTATTATAATAAAAAAAAAATTATTTTTTTACTGTTAGAAATTCTTTTTCACAATATCAACATCGAAATTTCAAATTTCAGTGTCTGTACTATAGCTAGTAGAAACAAGTTAATTTTAGCCCAATGCCGTGAATAAATATTAGCGAATGCGTAAAATATGAATTTCCAGCCAGAGGGCAGAAACAAATTGTGTTGTCCCTTGGGATGAAACAAATAATATTGCTGCCCGCTGAAAGCCAGTTCACTCTTGAGTTCAGCTCTGATTCTTGTCATTTGTTTATTAGTAATTTTAAATCATGAATTTTATTTATGTAAGTGATTGTTTTGACTTGAAGATCAAGTTTTCACCATACCTGCACCGAAAGTTTAAATTCCTGCCCTGATTAGAGGGAAGTTGTTCTTTTCTTTTATGAGAAAACAAATGATAAAAATTAGCGTATGCGCCATTCTTCCCATAAACAGAGTCAAAAACTTTAAGGTGCAGATCTGGTGATAAATCCTACGTGCTTGCCATCCTCGTCTTCGACTCGGGTAGGCAATTCCATACACGAGTTGGAATGTCCTATTTTCCTCCTTTGGTCTGTAATAGACTATTTATAAAAACTAGTGTAAATGATAAATAATATTTATTGTTTCTGCTTAATCATAAATTTCATATTACAATGTACGCTTACGCTAATAATTGATCACACCTTTTTTTAAAATTAACTTGTTTCTGACTGGCTGCTGATACTTAAACTTGAAGTTCAATGCAAGTAATCGTAAAAAAAAAAAATATAGTGTAACACAGGAATGAAATAATTTTATTCCTCGTCACACAATATACTATTTAATTTTACTAAATATGAAAAACAAATTTTTGATAAATACTTTGAAATTTTTCACCGTAAAGATTAAATGATAAATTATTTGAATTATTTATATAGTCAATTTATATTAATTTTTTTAAAAGGAGACAAAATTTTGAATATTTAATTTAATAGGATTAAATTTTAAGTGAATTAGTTATTCTATAAAAAATAATATAGGGAATTTTAAAATCAATTAATAAGGTCAGCGTTAAAAATGACCTAGTACTTTAATATATATTAAACTAAATATCAGAGTTATCCATCAATGTCCACTGGTAGACATTTATCTATAAATAATATTTATTATTTAATTTCAAGCTTACAATAATAGATTACTGCAAGCTTTAATTCATATATTAAATTATTAATTTTTTATGAAACTTAAAATTTATGACTCATATATTATAATTTAATGATAAGCATTCTCTGTTTAATCAATCCAATATGTTCTGATTCATACTTATGAAATTCGATAAAATATTTATATGAATGAGTTGGTTTTATAAGAAACGTATTTTAGTTTCTGATAAAAAATTTATAAGAATCAATAAAATCGACAGGATTTTATTGGAAACAAATAAAAAAATATTATTTCATAATAAATTTTTATTGAAATTTATAGATTTATTTGTCGTAATTTATAAGAAAGTGATATTTAAATTAAAAAATATTTTTATAAAAATATATGATTAAATATTATGTATTTTTATAACTTTCAATGGATAAATACATATTATATAAGTAATTCTTTTCACTGATATCAAACTAATAGATTTTTTTTTCTTGAAAAATTTCGCATAGAATATTTTAATAAATTTTTGTAAATTTCGAGTGAATATGAATTTCACTTCATCCCTCAAAGTTCTGGAGTTTAAAAAAAAATTAACTCTGCATACGAAGTAAATAGGCATTTATTTTTTAGTAGAGGGAATTCAGAGTGATGTGAATTTTATTTAAATCCGCAGTTTTAGTGTTAAATGAATAAATAATCATCTGTTTCGCATTCACTCCGTATTTAATCCGCAAATTTTTTAGTCTACGAATTTAAAAAATTTGATAATCCTTTATTTTTAGACCATAGCTGTTGTAATAATAAATATCCATATATATGTTGATGTATTTATGCAGGTATGCATGGCCGTGAAGTTATTGAACAAGTGGACAAAGGATACCGAATGCCTAAGCCAGCGAATCAGCCATTACCAGACAGCATTTACCGTCTTATGTTGCAATGTTGGGACGCATGTCCAGAGAAACGACCTACCTTTGAATTCCTCAATCATTATTTTGAATCATTTAATGTGACAAGTGAAATACCATACCTTGAACCGCCAACAGACTGATACACGGCCCATCATCATTTAGAGGGCCACGTTACGCAGCATGGCCACGTTATGCCGCCGCATGGTCATTACCATCCGGCTTATCTTAATTGTGCCATGGAATTTTACGGGATTTACTGTTAAAAATAAAAAACTACCCCTACTACTCCTTATACACTAAATTAATGCGCATTAATCTTCTTCTAAGATGCGCAATCTTTTTACTTTTTATCAAAAATGTAATATGGAAGAAAAAATCATTCCAAACACTGCCAGAATTTTGCCAATGATATATTTATTGAATCATACCGTTTGTCATTGCCTGTACACAGGCACTTTTTTAAAAGAAAAATAAATAATAATAATCTCTATGTCAAACGGTGATCTTTGTGTGCCATAAACTCACTTAGAGTCTTCGGAAATTTAAAAACATTCAAGAAAATACTCAAGTCTTCTTTATTTAAACTTTTTTTTGTAGTTTACAATCAAGTAAATTTGGCACTATAAATTTTTTATCGTCTCTGACGATAATGGATGACTGAAAAAAAAATAAAAATAAAAATAAAAAAAAAAAAAAAAATTAAAAAAAATTAAAAAAAGAGAAGAAATTTTTGTAAGATTAAAATTAATGAAAAATTTAAAGACTTGAATACAAATAACTTGTAATTTTAAATAGACGTTCGTAGAGTAGTGTTTTGTAAAATGACGTCTATAAATTTAAATTTAAAATTGACTTTTCGAAAATAACAAACATAATAAATTAGACTTAATTACTTACAGGACTGGCAAAAAAAAAATATTTACTCTAGAAACATCGATTTCCAATCAAATAATATTATTTTTAAATGTGAAAAAAAATGTCTCCATCAAATGAATTAAAAAAAAAAAACGCAACTTTTTCTCCATCGAACTAATAAATTTTTTTAGCACAAATTCATTTGTAAAAATTAAAACGAGAGCGAAACCATGTCAGGCGATTATTTGTGATTACGTGTGTGCTTTTTTTTTTATTTACTATTACATATTATTTAATTATTTACATGTACATTATAAGTTGTATTTAATTACTGCAATTATTTTATTTCCTAATCTCTTATTTATCACGAATATTCGCTGTGATCTTTATATATATATATATATATATTTTTTTTTCATTTCTCAAATGGGAAATCAAGTCAATTCCCAATTTATAAAATGCACCATTACCCACTTCATTGCCGATTTAATTCGCGTAAAAAAAACTTCATTTTATTTTTTTCGTTTGATTAAACTTCGAGATTAAGATTAAGTCACAATTTTATTATACTCTTACTCAACCTCATTGATTTAAATCGCTTAATTAAATAATGTCAGTGAGTTGATACAAATTTTCTTTTTTTACATTGAACCATTTATATAAATCTTATATTATTTATTAGTTTTACAATAAAAATTATCAGTGTATACTCATGTCCGACTGTAAAAAATATATTTATAAATATACATATATTAATATATTTTTTTCATTAGATCTGATGAAGATCTGAAAATCTGATAATATGGGTCGTCGAAAAATATAAAATAAAAAATAATTACAGGTATGCGTTGAAAGTCAATGAGAGAGTGTTTAAAAATTTCTTGAGTGAATGTGACTTACATTTTATGTCCTTGAAAGCTGGAGATTATATTACAATTTGCGATTTAAATTCAATAAATAAACATATGACGGAGAGATAAAGATGAAATTTAAATGAAGGAAAAAGAAAATGGAAAAAAAAAATTAGAGGATTTAATTATAAGGTAATCGTAAGTCATCGATATTAATCGTACAAAAAACTAAAAGAAAAAAAGAAAATCTGTAAATTTTACACTTTAAGATAAAAAGACAGTAATTTTATTTTAAGTAGATGTTAATATATAATTGAAAAAAATTAAATATATAATTAATTAATTAGATTTCGACGTATAATTACGAACGTGTAATTTCGATTTACCTTATTATTAAAAAGAAATAATTATTATCCAGGAAAAAAAATATTGATATAACGAATGGATATTTATTTTATCGCAATTTAGTTAGTTGTTAATTTTAATAATAATAATTAATTGTAATATTAATAATACTATTAATTAATAATGTAATAAATTATTTGTAAAACAATTTCCATCGATTGTTAATAAGAAAATATTCTCTCTTGTCATGTAATACGTACGTGAAAATTTTTTTCATCACGTTATTGTAAGAGTAGTGTAGCTTGTACGTCCAATAAATTTTTTCTATGAACAATTTTATACCGACCAAAAAAAAAAAAAATTTATTAAAACAATGACTTGTTGTGTTTACTGTAAAAGTGGAGTAAATTTTTGACAGTTTGTTAATTCAATATTAAATAAAAAAAAAAAAAAAAACAAAGAAAAAAAAATATTTTCAGAGTTACAAACCGGGTAAACGTCAATGATGTTATAATTAAAAGAAATAACAAAGATTGTTTTAAAAAATAGAAATAATGAATTAAAAAATATAGTATTCAGCTGAGTGAAAAGTAACTTGACCTCGTATTAATTTATTGTCATCTTAAATTTAAAATTTTTATACTTGGTATTAAATTTATTTTAAATAATATAAATATCATTTTATTGATGTGCCAAGATTATCAAATCATAGAAAAACGTCACGAGGCCAAAGCATCGCCAGCTGCTAATTTTTTGTTTCCATTATTATTAGATTCAAATACTCCCACATATTTTACGTGTATTGTCAATACTGCATACAGAAAATTAATAATAATAATAAAATAACAGTAAAAAATAATGTACAGTACAGTTTTTCTCAATACTAATAATAATATCGGTACTTATTGACTCAGCTGACGATAAATTTTATTAATTAAAAAATATAATTTTTGAATACAAAAAAAAACACGAATGAAAGAAATAAATAAAGAGAAAAAGCTAAAAAAAAGTCGCGGAGCTCGGAATGAGAAAAATTTTGATAAATCTGTGATATAGGAAACAGACCTCAAGTTTTGATACCGAGTTATCAAGTTAAAGTGCACCACGACTATTTTTTAAAAACCGTATCGACAATTGAAATTTTGTAACATTTCATTATTGCAACAACTGTCACTATATTTATTAATCATAATATTAATAATAAAGTAATGAAACTAAATTTGTAATTGTATATCGTAATCACGTTAAATTTATCTTAATAATAGAAGGTTATTTATTTATCTTTTTTTTTTTTTTATTTAAAACTTTAATTGCAAATATTTAATACAGAGAGTAAATTTTCAGATCATCTATTTAATTAATTAAATAATTTTAAACTTTGTCTTTAATGAAAAGTTTAAATCAGTAGCTTGTAATTAGAAATGAAATTTAATTTTGTATTAAAAAGAAAAACAAAAAAAAAAAAAAATTCCAGTCTTTAAAATTTAAATCTTCTGTATTTAAGATTCCTCATCTATATTTAAAATTGAAGAAAGTTTCAAAGAATTTATTCATCTATGAATAGATATTCTGGAATTTTTCAATATCTCTGATAAGTCTTAAACTATTTGCAATCAAAGCTTAAATAATTTTGCTAAAAGTTGACCTCTGCTCTACACTATCAGTAATAATAATTATAATGATTATAATAATGAATATTATTACGATTTAAAAGACGAACAAGTAAAAATAAATAAAAAAGCAAAAAAATTATTTTTATCACATTATGGCTTTTGTCGAATCTCCATACCGCGTGGTACAACTTCAATACATTTCAATAAAAATTGAGAATTAATTATTAATAATAATAATAGTAATAATATTAATAATAATTTAAAAATCTGTATAATTACTATGTACCAAAGCTTATAATCATCAAATGATTACTTTGTATTATTGTATTAATATTTATCGTATGCTTATATATACATACGATACATGTATAATATTAATAAGTCTGTAAAACAATTAATCTTATCAACTGACAATTAATTAAGGTTCAGAGTTTTTTTTAGTAAATAATTACAATGACATTAAAACATTTTTTTTTTTTTATTTATTTTTTTTCTTTCCTTTTCTTAATCATCTTAATACAAAAATCTTTCCGTGAGAGAATTGGAAAAAAAAGACAAATATAAATCGTAAGACTATGATTCAAATTGCTTATTGAGTACGTCGATACTCAAATCATGATATTCAAATTTTAAAATATCTATATCACTGCAACTCATTAAAAAATAAAACATAAACATACATTATTATTAATAATACAATTAATAAAATTTAATTTGTTCGCGTTCATATTTCATTTTTAAATTTAAAACTCAATTAATTATGACAAATATCAAAAAATTAATTTAATTGAAAATAATTTTACGAATTAATTTTCAACCGTGAGAAAATAAAACTAATCATGAAAAAAATAATAATAATTATCAATGTTACCGAATATCAATTTTATTATCGATCTTAAAAAATAAAATGAATAAGATTAATAATAATAATAATAATAATGAATGGGCAGTAAAATCTGCATTAATTAAAGCTAACTATAGCTAAATATACATCATTTCTGCCATGTGTGACATCTTCTTTGGAATATGAACAAATTCTTCAAAGTAACTAGCAAGTTCATCAATTGTTACGTCACAAGACGATGGCGGTGACATTCTTGCTTGTACAGAGCAAGTATTCGTGCTCGATTGACCAGCATTTGATGAATAAACTCCTTCATTATTATTGTAACCAGGTATATTAGCAGTAGCATTGATATTATTTGAAATAGTAGAAGCTGCTGCAGCAGCGGCGGCGGCAGCAGCGACAACAGTATTAACAGCTTCTTCACCATCACCACCACCAGGTCCTGGTCCAGGTCTTTTTAAACTGGGCATCGTATTACTGCGCGCACGTTGAAAACTACTAGCTCGATAAGAGCTTTCAGGTAAACTAGTGTCGTCTTTAGCCAATCTCGAATCCGTGTTAATATTCAAAGCCTTGAAGTCTTTCGTTACTGAACCATGTCCAAATGTCCTAGGATTTCTAATGTATGAAATACTGAGTTTACACGCCTCTTGTAATAATGTACTAGCCAATGTATCACTTAAACACGTCGTTGAATTATTAGTATTTAGTTTTAGTACGGCTTCTTTTATAATTGAATTTTTCTTTTGTCCATCCAGTAATTTATCATTTTTTGATGGTTTAAAGTTCGTTGTACATTTAACACCACGTGGGCTTACAAAACTTGGTGTTGGACGATTTGGCATTGATCTTCTACGAAATAAATAACTTGTATCACCAGTTGCCGTACCACGTCCACTTGAACGAAATGGATTTGCAGATGTTGATTTATCGCTACTGCTATTATTGCCGCTGTAATAATAAAAATAATAATTAGTAATTACAGCCAGGATTTTTGCTTTAATTTAAAAATAACACTTAATAATTAATAGTATCAGATTTTTGATAATACGGCCAAAATATTGGTCTTATAAAAAAATTTTTCAAGTAAAAGTTTTTCAAAATTTAATTTTATAAAAAAAATGTTTCTTATTATTTTTTCATATGACTAATAAGAAAGCCGTTATTTCAAAATTAAGATTTTCATAATTATCAAAAATTTAAATCACTCATTATGAATCTTAATTTTGGAATTACGGTGAAAATACTGGTCATATAAAAATATAAGGAACATTTTTTTTAGAAAATTAAATTTCCTACAACTTTTGTTTGAAAACTTTTTTTATAAGACCAATATTTGCGTCGTATTATGAAACATGTGAATCATTCATTTTGAAATTAAGACAAAAATCTTATCCCTAGTAATTAGTATTATTTTTAAAAAAATATATAACAATAAATATATTATTTAAATATTTAAAGCAGTAACCCTTGAAAAAATAGTCGAAGAATCACGTTAAATTTCGACCCAAGGTCAACAACGTACATACATTTAAATGCTTTCGCTTGTTACGAAATAATTTCTCGTGGATACTCTCGAAAAATTTAGGGCATTAAATTAAATTCATATAAACAAAATGTAAATATACTATTTTTATATTTATTTGTTAGATATATTAATATAAAAAAAATATATATATTCGTAAAATTAACATTTTTAAGTAAAAAAAAAAAAATGAATGATTGTAAAGTTAGCAGACATTTGACAATTTTTAAAACTTTGAAATAATAATTTAAAATGTTTAGACAATTCAAATTTCAGTACATGCATTTTTTTTAATTTTATTATTTTAATTATTTAATTTTTTTATATGTAATTAAAAAATTGTCGTATGTCTTCTACATTTACACTCATAAAAATTGGACCATGTTACGATGAGCAAGGAATATAAAAGATTTATAAAATTTATTCACTCCAATTGAATAAAATAAAAGTAGTACGAGAGTTAAAAATAGTATCATTAAATAAAGAATTCGCGTGCTATAACAAAATAAAAAATACAAAAATAAAATATAATGATAAATTTACAGTTATAGTTACAAATTTATAAATAAATAAATAACTTACTGAGGACAATTGTTTGACAGTCGATCAATTTCAAGTTTTTCCAAACTAGCCGGCAGCACTTCGTCTGCCATGCTCGTTATTATTTTTTCAGCTTCAACGCTCAACGTTTGTGGAAACATTTCATTTTAACATTTGATCTTTACTCTCTATTATTAATTAATTTTAATCATAAACAAAAACAAACTTTTTTTTTTATTTATTTAAAATTGACAGTGTCTCCTCCTGCTGAAATCAATTGACGTACGAAGTTTCGAGAAGCCTTGACAATTAGGTTAGAACTCAATATCGATGAGTCGCATAAAATAAATAAAACAAAAAATTAAAAATGAACGAAAAAAAACTCCCTAAGCTCACGTCAAAATAACATCACACAAATATATGACAGTCTTATATTTTATTAATTAAATTGATTTTATTATTACTGTCATGATTAAATAATCCAAAAAAAAAAAAAAACAAAAACAAATAAATCAGTAATAATAAAAGTTCACTTATAAGTAATTAAGATTTTAAAATAATATCTTAATTAATTATTGTCGTTTATTTAAATAAACATTGAATATTAAGTAAATTTACAATAAGTAAAATACGTAAATAAACACAGACAACTGCGCACAACGGCCATTTTAGCATTGAACTCTTTTTAAAATTATTAAGAAAAGGACGGAGAAGTAGAGGGGAGCAATGAAAAAAGTGTTTAAGAGTAGGGGTAATATACTGGTTGCGCATTTGAATTTTATAAAATTTTTCAATGGCTACAAACTCGTTAAATGTCCTCGGGAGTTTACGTTATTAAAATACACGCGCAAGCAAACACGCGATCGGTTGCGCGCGCGGCAAATTTAAAACAAGACTTAAGTTATTTTTTAAAATGTCGAGTATTGTGCAGGTGGCTTTAGAACTAACACCGATGATAGCCGATAAAACCCGAGTTTAAACGAGTTGTTATTATTATTATGAGTAAGTGAGAGCCCTCTAGATTAAAAGGTTTCGTGGCTCTGGCGAGAGTATCCGAATGTACTGGCAGCCATTTTTAAACTGCTCACCTGCAACAAGAGTAGAGAGACGAGAAGAGACATGGACGTTAATAAAAATTTTCAATGGATATTTACGTAAAATAATAATAATAATAACTAATGGATTTTATTTAACATTTTATTTTATATTTATAAATACTGTGGGTGATTTTATTTAAAGGTGATTCGATTAGAAATTTATATTAAAAAAATATATATGTATATATAGATAGATACACATATATATATATACATATATATATATATATATAAAGTTGTGATTGAGAAGGAAAGACAACACGGATTTATGAGGAAAGTGAGATAGAAGAGGGTTAACAACTGGAAGTGAGAAAAGGAGGATATAACGAAGAAATTAAAGTGAGAAGTTGGTCTGGGCTAAATAACTAGCAAAGGGGCCCTGTGGATTTAAACTACAGTCGAAATGGTGGACTGTCAACATCAAGTAAAAATGATAAAATGTTGCTAATTAATAGTGGTAAATTATTTAAATGTACGAATAGACTTTGACTAACAGCTTTGGGGCATTAATTCATTTTATTATTATTTTTTAATTTTCTTAAATTTATTTTAACGATATTTATTTTTATGTTGTGATATTAAATCATTATCGTGATTATATTATATTATAATAATAATAATAATAATAATAATAATAATAATAATAAACGTCGTGGTTGATATCGTCGTCATCGTGGTTGTTGTCGTTGTGATCGTAATCGTCATAACCATTGACGTCTTAAAAATAATAAAATAGTCGAGACAGAAAGATGTCAGTTTCAATAATAATATATATAAGAGAGAGTATACATAGTACAGAGATAGAGACTGAGAGATGTTAAGTTCCGTCAATAATGGGAGATAATGTGCACAGAAAATCGCACAAACCGTCGGAAAATATCAATAAAAAACAAATTAACGCAATTAATCGTACGACAACGGAGACTATGAGACTTGGTGAGCCAGACAGAACACACCCGGCGTTGGGTCTGTCTGTGCCTAGCAACATCACGCCGAGTAATCAGTGCAAGAAAAAAACATCGTCATTTCAAATAACAAGCGTCACTGTTGGCAGCCGTATGAGTAATGACGCCGGTGAAGATTCAAATGATGATCTTGATGAGTCACACGGTGAAGATACGTCTATTGAGTTATCGAGAATTACGGATATCGAAACACCCAGTTATTCAGAGGATACATTTTCAAAAGAGGATGTTTTTTTTAATGCCAGTAATGCTGCTTTAAGTACTGCACCCGTTATACCGACTAGTTCACAGTACGGACTTGCCATAGTACCGTCCGAAGGTGGTAATGTTAATAATTCAACAAACGACACCAATATTAATACGCTTGATATTGCATCTGTTACTGATAATAATATTATTAATTTGTTGTCGAGTACCGCTAAACAGGACACGGATATCCGGGAGGTACACTCACATGGACGTAATGAAAGATTTAAAGTTGTCAAAATCGAAAGCACGGAACCATTCAAACGGGGCCGATGGACGTGCATGGACTACCTTGACCACACTAATTCTGTTAATCAGTCAAATGCCATTGGTACACCAAAAGTATCCGATCCAAATGAAGTATGTATATCATATGGTGTCACGGACGGTGGAATTATTGCGTTAGATCCGTCCAAGTCTTTGACTTCTGAAGACAACGGCATCATAAACGTCGATATGAATGGTCATGCGACACATCAAGATATTATTAGCTCGATGATTTCAAGTACAGCTGCTGCTGCTTCTGCTTCTTCTTCTTCTTCGACTGCTGCTGCTACGGCTACTGGTTATCCTGTTAGTAATAATTCGTTACCTCAGAGTGTGCAGCGCAATGTACCCCCGGTTCAAACACAGCCGCAGGTTCAACAGCCTACTCAGATACCCCAATACTTCCAGTCATCACCACAACAACAACAGCAACAACAACAACAACAACAATTAGCTTCTCAACAACACCAACATCAGCAACAAGGTGGACAGCAACAAGGTTCGACGTTACCAGCAAATTTACAAAATACACATCCTAATAATTTGGGACAGCCTCAAAGTATGCCTCAAGGCTCTATTCCTATTATTACTCAGACTAATAATAACAATGTGACGCCACAACAAAATATAAGTCATACGAAGGAGGATAATACGTATGTAACAGTAAGCTCACAAAATCAATCCATGCCAGGTCAAAATGTTTGTCAGTCGTCAGTACAATCATCAACACCAGGTTCTCAGGCAACCAACATCCTTGTTACGCAACATCAGCCTCAACAACAACAACAACAACCTCAACAACAGCAGCAGCAGCCACCACCACAACAACAAGGATTACAGGCACCAACATCAATGACTCAGATTTCCGAGCCAATGAACACGTTGCAGAACATGCAAGGTATGCAGAGTATCCATAATGTCCCTCAGTCAGGTGGACAGCAACCAACTTCAACAATCCATGTTCCTGGTGGTCCTCTTCCCAATCAAGTTATTGCTCCAACGTCAATGCAACAGCAGCAGCAACCCCAGCAGCAACAACAGTCACAACCAACGGGTGGTGCTAATACTCAGGTACAGATGACCCAAGTCTCTGGCAACTGTCAAAATGTTGTCAGTGGAATTCAACAGCAGCAGCAGCAAGGTTCTATGGGTTTTCATCAACCCGACATAGAGCTGGACTCAATGTCGGGAGGACTTAGTAATGCCGGCAGTAGTCAATTAGCGGACGCGGCGCTCCTTGAATGCCTTGCTGAGGTAACACAGACCAATGATGACCATCATACACTCGAAGACAATGAAAGGTTCGTTTAAACATATATATAGTTGTACATACATGTATATGTACATACATGTAGCAGTTATTTAATCAACGCTTGATAGGATAATACGTTGTGTATTAACCCGTGAAAATAATGATTATGTTAAATTTTGTTACAGTATGTCGGGGACAAGTGCTGTAGCTATTGATAACAAGATTGAACAAGCTATGGTGAGTAATTCATTAATGTTTATTATTGTGATTAAGTAATTGTGTTGATGATGATGTTGATTTATTACTTGTTTTTATTATTTAAGGATTTGGTAAAAAGTCATTTAATGTTTGCTGTAAGAGAAGAAGTTGAAGTATTGAAAGAAAAAATAGCCGAGTTAATGGATCGTATAAATCAGCTCGAGGCTGAAAATTCAATTTTAAGAGCACATGCGACTCCCGAAACACTGGCTCAATTGAGCCAATCGACAACCAAATTACCCCAAAATAACAATCCAGCAAGTGGTCAATAGGTAATCATCCGATGTAAATAATATAAGTTTCTATCAATACTTCGTCTCATAATTGATAATATAATTATTGTATATAACTTTACGATTTTTAGAAATTTATAAATAATGAGATTTATTATATTATACATATTAGTATTAGCGAAAAAAAAAAAAAAAAAAAAAAAAAAAAAAAAAAAAAATGGAAATGAAAAAGAAAAGCAACATTTTTTTTTTCTTTTTTAAACTAAGTAAATTAAAAGTTATAGATTATTTTTTACTATTGCAGTTTATTTATTTCAATTAAATATATACGTATATGTATGTATATTTTACAAGTATATATTTAATTGGAAAATATTACTTTTCTCAAACAACTATAATGGCTCGACACGCTTCATTTTACAATTATACTTAAAATTATTATTATTATTTTTTAAAAATTCATTGGGCCTGAAATAATTTAATGGAATTTTAACAGACATACACATATACACACATACATACATACGAAAAATAAAATAAAATAAATGTCAGGGACGCATTCGTGAGTGAAAAGAGAAAAAATTACTGACTTATAAAAAAAAGAGAAAACAGCATGTATATATATGTATATTGTTTTTGCATTTGTTCTGTGTATGGCCGAAAAAATGAAAACAAATTCTTCAGTGCATGATAATTAAATTATAAATTATATTAAATTAAAAATAAAATGAATTTAAAAACTCAATGACAAACAAAAGTAAAAAGCAAATAAAATTACACATTAAAAAAAAATTAATTGTATCTTAATTTTAACCAGGTAGTTCTAATAAATCAGCCGCAGCGTATTTTTTATCAGTTTAAGATAGTCCGCAATTAAAAAAAAAACCAACATGAATTTGATTTAATTTAATAAAATAAAAACTCAAGTGATCAAGACGAAGTTAATTAAGTAATTAAGTTAAATTATTAATTTGTATTCACATATGTAATATTATTTCATAAATATCGCAATATTTCGATACTTTTTTTAATTTAAAAACAAAAATTTAAATAAACGTCATTTAACAGAAGACAAGAGAAAATAATAATAAATAAAATTGACTATTAATTAAAACTTTATCCAAATGTGCTGTTTTTAAAATACTCACGTTAAATCTCCAAGTGACGCGTAATATAAGTATGAGTGATCAGATCAATAAATAAAAAAAAATTATATATTCAATTGATTATTAATTTACGTCAGCGAAGTAAAAAAAAAAAAATGAAGTTTTAAAATTGTCTGCACCTGAATTCAAGCCTAATAAAAAAAAATTTTTTCCTTTTGATTGTATCATTTTTCTCCGACATATATTATATATATCCCTTATTTATTTTTTAAAAATTTACCATAGCATGGTGCGGGTACAACAAATAAAAAAGAAGTAACTTATATTAATACAAAATTATAATACGCCATCTTTCTATCATTAAAATTTCTTTATTCTAAATAATGCGGCAATTTTTTTTTTCCAACGTTATCCGCATATTCATATTATATATATATATATATATATATATATATATATATATATATATATATATATATATATATATATATATATATATATATATATTTTATAGTAAAAGATGTAAATAATACACTTTATCTAGTTATATATATAAATATAAAATAATACGGAGAGAAAAGTAATAAAAAAAAGCACACGCGTGTGACCGTTTCATAAATTGTTTTTTTTTTTTTGTTTTTTTTTTCTTCTTATTATTATTTTTTTTTTTTTAATTTTATTTGGGTCACTATAAAGGCTAAATATGACACTTTAACATAAAACCTTATTACAATGAAGACCACTTTTAGTTGATCAGAGAAAAATTATAATTACACCTTATAAATTTATAAATGTTATAAACTTCTTTTTTTCTAGGAAGAGAAAGAAAACATAACAACGTATAACTTTTTATTTTATTCCTTATTATATCATTACGAATTAATCGTTAATGGGTCATCCACGCGGGTGATCTTGACAGGATGATGATAATAATAATAATTATAATTATAATAATAATAATTACGACGAAGATGATGGTGGCGGTGATGGTGGTATTAAATGGTGATGAGATTGATGATGGTGATGAGATTGATGATGATGATGACAATGGAGATGTCGGGATAGTTTAAGGGTATTTTATTATTTTTGGTCGGGCATGCGACCACCACGAAGACGCTTCATACGAATCCAAAATTTTTAGTTTTTATAGCAAGTAGTAACTTGTGGCGTAACACATGACGTGAGCTGTACAGTGGAACGTATAAACGTGAAATACATGTATTTGCTGTTGGTAAATGAGCATCATCTGCGGGTCTTATTGTTACACTAGGCATTGGTTGAAACCCATCTTCACTTGCTGGTAATGCTGGTGATCCTGTCCAGAAGTAAACCTAAAATACAAAAAAAATTTTAAATTAAGACTATACTCAGACAGTGCCTCCCACTTTTTAAAAAATTTTAATAGCTTTTAACTGTCATCACCGTATTAAAATTATATCAATTAATTAATTGAAAAAAAATTAAAACCTTGATTGAAAAAGGGAGAACGTAGTCGTAATTTCCCTAAGATATAGATTTAAAAAAAAATTACTCGCAGTTGATATCAATTGGAAGCTAAACGAAATTTGTAAAATAATTTTCAAATTTTATAAGCTAAGATTTATTCAACAAATTTCGTTTAACTCCTAATTGATATCAATTGCAAACAATTTTGTTTAAATTCTATACTTCGGTGAAATTACGACTACGTTCTCCTTTTTTCAATGAAGGTTTTAATTTTTTTTTAACTAATTAATAAAATTTCAATACGGTTATGACAGTTGAAAGCCATTGAAATTTTTAAAAAAGTGGGGGGTACTGTCTGAGAATGCCCTAATAAATTTTTTATTTTAATTTATGATCATAATTTTTTATTATTTATATAATGAAAAATAAAATTACCAAATCCTGTCGTTCAACATGTGACATTTTTTCGACAATAGACCATAGCCATCGTTTAAATTTAACGAGTCTCTCCATCGATTCACCAGATTCATCATTAAATGATGTATAAGAAATAAGAACAGACACATTGATATCACCAACGCCGTTCAATAAAAGCCTCAAATCTTCAGATGTTAAACCATCTAATGCTCCTTCCGGTAATACATCAAATACACCTTCGCGCATTGCTTCAAGAGCTTTCTCCTGAACTTTTATCATACGAACTTCTGCGTAACGTCGTACGTAATCGTAGACATTAGTTGCCGTTACTTCGAGGTCTCGCCCGCTGGCCACAAGATCGATAGAGCCACCACCTTCTTCGGGACACAAGTCAATACTGCATATAGAAACAAAAAAAAAAATATGTATTGGGTAATTAATTATTCACTTACTATTTATAAAAATATGTTTTAATAATAATAATAATAATAATAATAATAATAATAATAATAATAATAATAATAAAATACCTGAATGTCAAATCCAGTGCAGAAAATAAACTATTGCTGTCTTTAGTCTCTGCGTCAACCACCAATTGTCGTAAACTTTCATAAATAACACTGTCAAAGAATGCCAAATCGTGGAAACGTATTGGTCTTGATAGTATATATTTAATAACATGACGATTTAAGAATATAGGACATAATTCATTTTGTAATAGACATAAACCTATAAGTCTGAAATATTTTAATAAATTATTAATTATTTATATTTTTTATCACGATAATTATTACTGTTAAGACTATTCTCAGACAGTATCTCCCACTTTTTAAAAATATTTAATGACTTTCATTTGTAATAACCGTATTAAAATTTTAATAATTAATTAAAAAAAAGTTAAATCATTAATTGAAAACGGGGCAATGCAGTTACAATTTTGTCGAGACGTAAATTTAAAAAAAAATTATTTACAGTTGATGTCAATTAGGAGTTAAATAAATTTCATCAAAATCTTTATGTCAACATTATAATTTTGAATGCCAAAGTTTTGAAGCTAAAATTCGTTTTTAAAATTAATTAATTAAATTGGAATATTGTTATGACTGGGGACAGGATTTTTGCTTTGATTTAAAAATAACAATAATTAACGCTGTCAAAGTTTTGATATTACGGCGGAAATATTGATCTTATTAAAAAGATTTTTAAATAAAAGTTGTTCAAAATTTAATTTTATAAAAAAAATGTCTCTTGTAATTTTTTCATATGACTAATAAATAAGAAAGCCGTAATTTCGAAATTGAGATTTTTATAATTATCAAAAATTTTCATCGTTTATTATGAATCTTAATTTTGGAATTACGGTGAAAATATTGGTCAAATAAAAAAATCATAAGGAACATTTTTTTTTAGAAAATTACATTACCTACAACTTTTGTTTGAAAACTTTTTTTATAAGACCAATATTTTCGCCGTAATATAAAACAATTGCACCATTTATTTCGAAATTAAGGTAAAAATCTTGTCCCTAATGACAGTTTAAGGCCATTGAATATTTTTAAAAAGCAGGGGGGGGGCACTGTCTGAAAATGTCCTTAATAATAAAAAAAAAAATTGTTTTTCTTCACGTACCTGCCGACATTTCTGAATGCATTAAGACGTTCATAACTAGCTCGTCCTTGTCGTGGTGTATAAAATCCACGTTTACCTGGTGAATAAAATAATGGAGCATTGTCCTCAGTATCATCTAAAATGCTGCTATCCATTTTTTTCTTATTAGCACCACATCGTTCAGTTAAACTGAATACGTCAAGATCAAGAAGTGCTTCACTGGCTAAATCTTGATTGTGGCTGTGTATAAGCTCGCAAGCTTCTTCAACTTTTTGCTGCAGTGATTCTTCAGAAGCCAACAGCATCAGCAATTGAGCTGGAGTTAATTCAAGTAACATCCCCGTTATTTTTTCAGCGAGTGCTGGTCTCAATGCATGAACTTTTGGATATAATCGATCACCAAGATTTTGTTGGTGGGTTGTTAAATGATCGTTGTAACCATGAGCTACAGGTATTGCATTGCTGCTTGATGACGATCCTCCCGCACCACCAGAGCCGCTCGCTCCCTCTGTCGGGAATGTAGGATGGAAAGAACGGGCTTCAAATGATAATTGTCTTCGTGTTTCTCGATATTTTCCAGATGATCTTGGATTCTGCAAGTAATAAAAATATTATTATTAAAAATTTATACCACAGCAGTAGTATTTAATAAATAAAAATATATAATAATTTTTATTTACTTGTCGTCGTAAATGTGGATCTCTGTCACGACTTTTTAATTTTTGTAAGACATTATACTGTGAATATTTAGATCCAACTTGTGCAGCTTCCAAATTAGGAAGTTTATCATTAGCTAAAAGTGCCTCAGCAATAGCAGTGTAAAAACTCCTTGCAACACCAGAACCTTCTCCAGGTTCATCTTTAAAAGTAACTTTGACACGATTGACAGCTAATGGTGGAGTACTTGATGCTCTTCTATTGTACAAATTGTATTGCGTATTTAATTCTTTCATCGTCTGAACTAACAATTGCGTTCTGTCACGTTCAACCTATAAAACAAAATAAAAAAAAAAAAAAATAATACATTGTACTGGGTAATTACATCAATCAGACACTACAAACCTTAGATAAAGTTATGTCTTTTTGCTGTGAATTTCTTAATTTTTCCATGTCACGACGAAACTTGGCTTCTTTTACTGGAAATCCACCCAACTCAGACACAACTGAACCAGCTTCAAGTCCAACATCTTCCATAAATACACGTCCAAATAAATCAAGTGACAATCTCCAACGGCCTAATAGTATATTATGTGAAATATTTGTTCCAATAGTCGATACTGCACGGGCAGATTCAATAGGGCTTGTTTCAACAGTCTCGTGTGCTGATATTTCTTGACTAGTTGCCGCTGGATCGACTTCTTCAGCACCATTTTGCGCTTCAACTGTTGGTATAACCAATACATCAGATGCATTTATTTTATTATTAACATTTGAATCATTAACTGTACCAGCTCTAACTATAACACTTCTGCCAGTCTTACATATTTCTTTTCCTTTACTATTTGTTGTATTATTATCGTTCTGACTATTAGGTGATACTATTATTGGCGCACGATCTATTTGTTCATTTGTTATAATAGGCATTGAATTATTGTCATTACTGACAGTTGCTGTTGCTGTTACAGAAGTATTAATTGTTTGACTAAATAATTTTTGTTTTTCCAATTGTTTACTGCATCCTGGTTCGCTCGTTGACAACAAATTATTACTACGTTTATTTTCCATTGTAATTCCTGATGAAGAATTACTGCTATTACAACTACTAGTACTACTATTGCTATTACTGTTACTATTATTAATATTATTAATTATGCTGTTGATAGTAGTGCTAGTTGTAGTGGTGGTAGTAGTCGCAGTTGCAGTGGTGGTGATAGTGGTAATGGTGATGTTGTTGCTGTTGTTGTTATTACCACTGGGTCCTTGGATAACTTGACTAAATGATGGAGTCACTGAGGAAGTCGTTGCGCTGTCAATATTGCGCGCAGAAAGGCCCAGTCTTGTTGGTAATCCTTCAAATAAATTATTGTTAACTCCGGTAGATGTTCCAGCAACTGGTTGCCGAGGTACGCCAAATAAATCTTCACGACGTGAGTGCGGTTGTAATAAATGCGGTTGATCAGCTAGTGGTAATGCTTCACTTATATTTGTGTCAAATGGATCCAATGCTGGACAACCGAGACACAGTGTTGAGTCTGAACGTTGTAAAAATGGATGCTTTCGGCCTTTTCCTACTGCATTTCCAGCACCACACACTGGTACTTGTAATAAATCTGGATAATCTACTGAATCTGTTTCCATTGCTGGTGCTGCTGGTAAAATATCTTCATCTCCTTCATCATTATCATTTTCATCCTGCGATATAAATATTAAAAAATTTATAAATTGAATTGACTGAAAAAAATTAGCAAGGTAAAATCCTCTATACTCGCTCAGTACCATTAGTCGCTCACTTTAACTGTTTAATACGTTTTTTATAATTTTTAGAAAGAAAAATTTCAACTAAAAAATTATTATTGATGAATAATTATTTGTGAATCTAAATATATTCAAATATGATGTATCAAATTATTTTATAATAGATTATAAATTTAAATTAAGTGACTGTTTTCAAAATCACGCTCAGCCGAGCATTTTTTACTTTAACGTTCATTCGTTAGATTAAATTTAGGTTACGTCAAAATTTTTAAGGATTGTTATAACTATATCTTATTAAATACATTTTTAAAATTCATGAAATTTTATATTATGAAAAAATAAAGTAGTATAATTTATAAATTATTTTCCCAGTCAATAAACTTATCATAGTTTCATTGATATTGTCTTTGAGCGACTATAGGGACATGTGTTGATCGAGTAATGCTACATCACAACTTTTAGTGAACGACTATAGATACACTCAAGGACCTTATTTAAAAAATTAATAATAATTAATTATCAACATTATTCTTTAAACTAAAATTTTATTCAAATACTTAAAACTAAAAAAAATAACTTTGAAAAAAAAAATATGGTTTTGCATTTTTTTTATTAATTTATATTGAGTGATTTAATCTCACTCCAATGAAAAGTGAGCGGGTATAGGGGCTTTTACCTTAAACGAGAATTAAATTCGGAGTGAATGCGAAGCGGATGATTTTTTATTTATTTTATTCTTTATGATTGAAATTAACATCATTTTGAAATCACTTTGCACTCCGTATTTGAAGTGAATTTTTTTTTTGGAATTCAGATTTAAATAAAATTCATTTTCACTTCGAATTTACTACCGATTTTTTTTTAGTGTATTAATTAAATCATTAAATTTATTATTAACCTGATCATTCCAAGCTGAATAGATACTTGGTTCTTTTTGATTATCACCACGTGTACCAAGAGGTTCATTCAATGATCTCATGTAATAAGCCAGAGCATCAAAGACATAAGCAACGTGCCGTAATGCTGATACATCTAATACGGGTAGACTATCTCTATGTTCACCGTTGTGTGCTCGCATTAGTGATAAACAATATGATAAAAATTCACGCCTTGCCCAGTGTGCATCTCCACCTATTTATTATTAATTTTATAAAATTATTAATATTAATATTGTTATAAATTGTAAATGATTAAGAATACAATGAAATAAAAAAAAAATGGCTACCTTCACGTTCTCGTGCATTTCTTGGAGCTTCGCCGACTCCTGTAAAGCCAACGGTAAGCCGTGTTGAGCCTTGAGTCGTGGAAATATTTGAGCTAGCAGTCATACCAGTGCGTTGATTACGGCCTGTGTTACCCTGTAACGTTAATGACATTGCCGCAGAATTTAATAGACCAGTAAAATTACCGCCTGACAATGAGGGCGCATTGTTGAGAGGATGTTCAGGATGTGTTGGATCAGCACTTCGTGTTAATGACACACCAAATCTTAATTGTGCCTCTGTTGCGTCCATAACTACAAGTAGCCAGTCCCACGTAGGTTTTAAATGTCCCTCTAGATACATCTAAAAAAGAAAAAATTATAATAAATCATTATATATATGTATATTTTAGCTGATTCAAAAAAATCAGCTATGGTTTTTTTTCAAAAATTATACGGAAAATATTGTTCAAGATGACGAAAAAAAAATACTTAAAATTTAAGCTCTTAATATTATAATTTTAACAACCGCCTCATCGCAATTGTTGATTTCCTAATTAAATAACGGGAACATTTTTTTTTAATGTTTGGAAACTGTGTAAGAGATAAGTTGTGGGAAATGAAATGATCTACAAAAAAAAGTCTACACCATTTTGAGGGGTAACGATAACCGATTTTCAATTCAAACTAATTCACGGACAAACACTGAAAACCTAAAATAGAGTCTTTAGCGTTTTTTAAAACAACAGAGGGCTAGAAATTTCGTATTTTCAAAAATTATAATTCGTCTCCGAGAATAATTATTTTAAAATTCTCATTTACGCTACGAGTACAAAAATAGTCTCGTTTATTTTTTTGCGTGTGAGAAGGAGGTCCCGTAGCGTATCCCCTTAAGATAAGTCTGATAGTTTCATCGAAAAAGTCAAATAATACTAAAATTTACTATGCATTGAAAATTGAGTTTCAATAACTTTTGAAAAATCAAATTTATCGAAAAATAAGAAGAGACTTTTTTTGTAGTGTTCAATTGCCAACAAAAATGTTTATTGATTTTTCCGATACACTGATTCGCTGACGAGTGATAAAATTCCAAACTTAAAAAAAAAAATTTTCTCATGTTATTTAAATGACAAATCGAAAATTGCAATGAGGATATTGTTAATATTAATGTTAAGAGCTTAAATTTTGGCAGCATTTTTTTTTCACTATCTCAAACAATTTCTTTCGTATAATTTATTAAAAAAACAATAGTCGATTTTTTTGAATCAGTCTAATGTATATATCGACGATCTAATTAGCAAATTGTCTAACTTAATATTTTTTAGTAGGTGATTTTGTGCAATTTTCAGATAGTAATATTCAGAAAAAATATTATTTGAATAACCTAGACAAAAATATTATACATATACTAAATATGGAATTGATTTATAAATGAAAACAACATTTTTTAATAACTTTTTTATCGCATAAATGGAGGATTTTCTAAAATGGAGTTAGACAATTTGCTAATTAGAACGTCAATACATTTATTTGATTGAAATAATTATAAATAAGTACCTGTAGATGAACAGCATCTTGATAGGTAACTTCCATTAATCGTGATAAAGCTGGTGCATTATTTTTATAATTGGGCACCATTGTCAATAAATCAGCAATCATTCTTATGACAATACCGAATGCACGAGCTAAACAACTAGCAGTTGTTCCCATCGTAATCGGTTCTTGAGCAGCAGCAACTGCTGAAGTTGCTGTTGATCGTCTTAATGAAGACGGATCAATAAATATCATATTACTACCGCCAGTAACTCTTGATCCAGCAGTTCTAGTATTTAATTCACGATTATTTCTTATTGCCCATTGCATTGACATCGGGGCTAAATTATTACGAGGTAAATGTCCTGAAGAGCCACTGCGACGTTCTAAATGTTCTTCACCAATTGGAAACTCTTCAGACTCTTGTTCATCAGTTTCACCGGCTTCACTTTCATCGTCCTCTTGTTGACTCGACTCACCAGATTCATCTTCAGGAAATAATACAATAGAGCCTATACCACCGTCAGATCCAGCAGTTGCTCCAGTTTGTACACTTCTCTGGGCCGAAGCGGCATCTTGATTGCTATGATTGTCATCTGAATCAGACTCTGTCTCAGCTTCAGCAAGCAAATCAAGCTCAGTATCAGATTCACCGTCACCAGCTTGTTCTTCACCAACACCACCAGCATGACTGTCGCCTTCACTCATTGGTTGGCTCGGTGGTACTCCAGGTATTCCTGGTAATCCATTGTCTTCATGTTCACTTATGTCACCGTCTAAGTCCATTGGAACTTCTTCACCTGCTTCGGTTTCATCCATCGCCACAGCATCTCGAGATATAGTAATATTATTATTACCCGATGGTTGTTCAAGTGTTGGATCCAATACTTGTGCACTAACTCCACTGTGTGGAATCAACGGATCTATGGAAAATAATTCTTCCGAGCCATTAACAACTTCCATTGCTGAACCAGTTAGTGTGAATGGTGCTGTTGGTCTGGCAACACCCAGTCTTACCGGTGCTATTAAAGAATCAGCAGTTTCGCATAATTCTTCAACAGCAAGTTTAATGAGCGCACGAAATACTCGACGACATTTAATTAATGGTGGTGTAGCTTGAGTGACACTTCGTCGATTTTTAGTTGGATTCGGTGCCATTTCAATTGTAAATATAACAAATATTCTAGCAACTGATCTTACAAATCGACGTGCCACAATATTTGCTTCTTCTTGACGTCCTGGTATTGTATCATTTTGCAATTCTCTTATAAGTGTTGTTAATAATATATCCAACATTTCAGCAGTGCACTTTACCAATAATGTATGAGTAAATTTATCTAGTAATGCTGTACCATTTTGACGTACTGATTGTCCAGCATCACCAAATAATTGATCATTTGAATTTTCAGTAACTCCAGTCATAATCATACATTGTACTGCTGGCCAATCATTTAATAAACGTTCAAAAGCACGTCTGCAAAAACGTGGTGGTTCTAAATCATGATCTGGCATATTAGCATCAGCTCCATGGCCATCTGATGATGGTGTCTTACGAGTTGCTGATGTTGAACGTTGTCGTGGTACTAAACGAAATTGTCTCTGTTCAATAGACTGACGTCCAACAGTTTGAACTAAAAATAAAAGTATACATTCACCACGTGAGTTTATTTTAGTTGCTAAATCAGTATTTGTAACAAGTCGACAAAGTAAATCATAACGAGCGCCTTGATGTCCAGCAATTAAAGCACGACACTTGCACTTTTGCCAACAATCACAGTAAGCTGTAGGTGATGTACGTTTTAATTTACAATCATGACCACGATGACATACACGTGCACATTCAGTGCAACAGCACAATGAACCCGTTAAACCACAAGTACGGCACTCAAATATATCCTGATTAATATGATCATCACCAGTCCAAGTAAAACTACACGTATCATTGCAGCATGTTACGAAAAGTGGTGATAAATCTGGACTTGCATCTGATGGTAAAATCATTGTCGAACATTCTTTAGCGTCTTTTCCAACACGTTGTATTGTATCCAAAAGTATAAGTGCTGCATGATAAGCACGTACTGATACGGCTAGCATTAATGGAGTTTGTCCTTGAGCGTCTTTAGCTGTAAGTAATTCTTTAAGATGAGGAGAAAGTACAGCAGCTTCACACATGTATTTTAATATTAAAAGTGCATTATTTCTGCGTTCTGCTGAATCTGTGATATATGTGTTGCTAGTAGTTGATCCTGCAACGGATTTGTTCATCATTGATATACTTGCCGCACCAATACTCAGTAAACTGTCTTCTTCACCAGATGTATTATCAAGCTCTGGTGGCCAACTGAGTGGTGGTATCGGTTCTTCAATTGGTGTTGTATTGCCATCAACAGCACAAGTTACTAATTCACGTTCAACATTTTGTTCATTGTCTTTATTCGATGTTGGTGAGCACATATTTACGCAAGCATGAAATATATTGCGATTACCGTCACAACGCTCTTGTAAAATAGATTGTATTTGTTGTATATTATTACTTTTAGCAGCATCATGTTCAATATTTATCAATACTTGTTTAACGCCTTCGTAATCACAACGTAATATACGTGGCATCACAATGAGATTATCAAATACCAGTGCAATGACAGCAACTTGATTTTTTAAATTTGTTGAATTTGAACAACTGGGTATTGGAATTGTTGATGCGCCAATACACACAACTGGTACTAAATCAAGCCAATTTGAATCACGTATTGACTCGGCACAATCTTTAGCTATTGGATAAATAGTATTATTGCCATCACGTAATATCATTGAACACTCAGTATTTTCACCGGCACTTGTAAGACTTATATTTTGTGGTTCTAATCCAAGAAATGAATTTATTTCAGATGGTAAATAACAATCTTGAACATATCTTCCAGTACTGAGATTATAAACAACATAACTTAATTTATTGGCATTTTTAACAATAGCATGAATACCTTGTCCGTCTGTTGATACTGTTAGTATACTTTCACTTACACCCTCGGCAATATTAACTCGTCTTGGTGTACGTTGAAAACAATCTGGTGTACGTGAATTAACAGATGATTTAACAACTTGAACTTCATCTTTTCTCAATAGTCTACACTCAGCAATAAGTTTCATCATTTCATCAGCAGTCAAATCTTTAAAATCAGATGTAATAAAATCTTTTTCTTTTATTTCTTTTTCTTTTTCTTTTGAATCTTTTGAAAAAAATTTAACAGCAACATATAAACCATCGACCTTGATAACTTTACCAATAGGTACTGTTTTGACATCCTCGACAAACACGACGTCCTTGAGTTGCCAATCCTCTTCATCTTTTCTTTCAGATTCACCTTCACTGCGTGGTGTCATACGTTTTTGACGTTTATGACTTGTTGTTATACTACCAGTATCACTGCAGGTACTTGATGCTGGTGATGGTGGTGGTGGCATATCAAGTCTATCAGCTGTTTCTTTATAACTATTTTTACTAGTACTGGTACCACTACCATTACTGTTCGTTTCTGTTTTAATAACATTATTAGGCAATAAAGCACCAGCTGGTAAAATTTTAAATCGACATGTTGCATCTAAATTCCATGCTGCTGATAATAACTGTCCAACTTTAGGTACACCATTTGCTATTGTAAATCCAATAGCTCCGGCTTGATAAATTGGACTGTTTTTCATACAAACGTGAGTTCCATAACTTATGTCAGCTGTTACGACAGTCATTGGTCGATTTTTACGTGATTTAGCTTTATATTTTTCCCATAATTTTTTACGTTGCGCAAATGGTAATACACCCCACCAATAAAGTGTACCACTCTCGAGTTTAGCGACAGTATAAAGTGCACAAGTGTGAAGTGATACTATTTTATCAAGAGTAAATTCAGTGAATGCTTGAGCTGGATGTTCTAATCGTGATGCAACATGACCAAGAAGTTCATCAAGCCAAGTTGCAACTTTACCACTTTCAGTACTTACTGAACAACGTATTGCCGTTGCTGAAATATTAACAACTTTTTCACCAACTAATGCCAGTGAAATTGTTTTAGGATGATGTATATTTGGATTTTCAGCGTTTCTGTATGGCTCTGAATCAGCCCATCTCCATTGGTATAATTGTCCTGTTGCAGAAACAGCAATAAGTTCACTGTAAAGTGAAACTATTTGTACAAAACGTGGTGCTGGCTCACCACTTCTTTCGTGCCACCATTCTAAATCTTCAGATATCCATAGTGGACTCTGTGATGCTAATTCTTTTTTCTTACTCTCTGGATCTTTTTCCCAACAATCTTTCAATGCTGTTTCTAACCATCGTCTTGGCCCGTAGTACTGGCGATCACGCCAACGACTAAAACTGTCACGATCACGATCACGTTCCGTTGATCTTTCTCCCTCACGGTCTATACCCAATCGTCGTGAAGAGCTACCACGATTACGCATAACACCGTAACCAAACATATCCTCTGAAAACATTGAATCAGCATCAATGATAACTGATTGTTCATTACTGAATCCACCATCCAACAATGAAATAAGATCTTCCGGTACATAACTGTCAGCTGCATCATCAGCGTCATCACCTTCTTCATCATCACGTGATAGTAAATTATTAACAGCTAAATTAACGTCCAAATTAGTACGTTGTAATTCTCGTATTATTAAATTACGACTCTTGCCCTGTAGTACAACTTGGGCTTGTGAAATAAGATCTTCGGGTACAAATGGTGCTGGTACTGATACTATTGGTCGTGAACTACTGCTACTACCTCCGCCCATTATTACACCCGGTGGTCCTATTCTACTGCTGCCACCACCGGTACCACTTCCGCCACTACCAGCACCTCCACCCCCGCCACGTATTGCTGAACTGCTTCGCATTATTCTTGCTCTTGATCTCAAATTCGCACGATTACCACCTCCACCAGTTCCACTGCCACTCGGTACTGAGTTTGAATTCCCAACATGATTTTTACTAGGACTAAAAAAATAAATAAATTAATTAATTATTCTTGATAAAATAAATTTAATAATTAAATATTAAAAAAAAAAACTTACGTTCGATTCGGTTCATTTTTGCTAAGATCCAATCGATCTGAAAGAACAGTAAAAGCAACACGACAAATTCTGTTATCATCCATGAGTAATGCAATATGAGATGGCCCAACGACAATCCGTCTAACAGACGCTTTAAGTCCACTAAATGCCGGTGGTGTAACAAATCCATATCTATTAATCTTCTCAGCCACTTCTTTTAATCTATAAATAAAATCATTTTTTAAAAAATTAATAAATTGGCATTCCTAATCACTAAATAAATTTAAATAATTAAATACAAGGAAATTAATAAAAATAAGGTTAGTTTAATAATTAGGCAAAAGTATAGAGAAAATAATTAATCAAATAATTAATAGTAGTTAACATATCAGTAGCATTTACGAAATCCATTAAATACTCTGATAAGATGACGTATGTAATATTTCAACCTTTGCGCTTCTATTCACATGAACTAATGCATGGGTTGTATTCTATACATATATATGTACATTGACATAAATATATATATATATATATATATTGTTTTATGTCTATGCACGTATATTTCCATTAACACACAAGTCTATTACTATGAAAATCGTGAGCTAATGTAATTTAATAAATTAACATACATACGAAAATAGTGTTAAGAAATGGAAAATTTGTAACAGATGATACTAAAGTTTAAGAAAAAATGACAAAAAACAAAAATAGTTAAGTAAATAAATACATATGTGTATTTAAGATTTAAAATTTTAAGTTTGAATTGATAATTTAAAAAATAAGGATAAGAATAGTGTAAAGAACGATGTCTAGAATAATATACGATATCAAATGACCCACAATACATTATACGGAACAAAGAGGTGGGGAATCAATGTGAATATCGGCGAGAGAAAAGACCAACTACTAACGACATTGATAAAAAAAAATTAATTACTATTTATTAAACATGTATATACTAGCCATTAATTTTTATTATTATTATAATTATTATTAATAATAATAATAATAATTTATATTGCTGTATAATAAATATTAAATTTTGAATGTCATGGATAGTAAGGTCAATTTAAAACCCATTGCATCACTTGTTAAAAAAAATCAGTTAATCTCATGATGATTTTAAGAAGTAGAAAATAAAAATTAAAAAAAAAAAATAACCATAAAGCCTAATGATATTTTATATAAAATGAATCGTTAGGTCGCAATTAAAAAAATGTGGGTAATAAAATGATTATGACGACGATGATGATGATAGGCATGACCACGATGATGATGAGTACGGTGAATGGCATGGCTCAACATGTATAATATGGAATAGTGCAAGTATGAGCTGGTAGAGCTAAAGGTATGCAATGAAGGAATACGTTAAAGCGAGTAAGTAAAAAAAAACGGAGGTGCCTATTGCTTCCTCGAGCACATATATTATCTTTAAAAAACTTACCTATCGTTGAGTTGATCATCAGTGCCTGGTAATGGATGTACAACAAAATGTATCGACGTCATTTTAATAATCTTTTAACACAATAGTATTTATCCAAAATGTTATATTAACGTTTCCTTACGCAAAATTTAACTATAACAGAGAACCGATATTCAGCCATGTTTCAGGAGAACTATCTAGTTGCGTGTTCAGCAATGCCAAAAATGGCGGCCAATATTCATTAATGGCGTTCACAAAGACTATCGATCCTGGTTCGCATGCGCATTCATTTTTATCTACATATATATTACGATTTAATATAAACTGCTCATTTTTTTTTATTTATTTATTTATTTTATCCACAGGATTATAGATCTCTATTTATTTATTTTATTTTATTCTTAAATTATTTATTAATTTTCTGTGTCAGCTTGCTATCAAAATTTTTTTTTTTAAATAAAACTATTTAATTATTTAGTTGATTTGAAAACTCTTTAATTAATATTTACGCTAATGGACAAAGACGATTGGTTGATAAAATTTTAACCGGCAAATCAGGATACTCAAGTTATTTCATTGGACAAAATATTATATATTTTCTTATACTTTCCTTAAGGCAGTGTCATCATCATCGGTTATCGTTCTAACCTCATTTCACTATTTGTTTATTTTTTAATATTTTTTTTTTTTTTTTTTTTAATAGAAAGAAAAATTTTACAATGTAACTATCAGATATTTTTTATGAATTTTCAAATTTTTGATAACAAGAGGTCGAATGTTGACTAAAGTTTCAAGTGAAATATTTTGAAGGACTCTGTCGATGGGGTAGGTATTTAATGTCTATGATGTCATATTTATGGATCTTTAATATTATATATTATTTATAAATCATTCTTGATATATATCTATGCAACAATTTGATTGAAATGATCTAGATACGATCTTACTAAACTCAGATGATAAATTTTATTTTATTAATAGGAATCATCGCATCAACAGGTTGACCTGGACAATTTAAGGACAGGATATAAATTATGAAAATGGCTAATCCAGGAGGCTTTCTCGCACATTTTATAAAACTTATTACTACAATAATATGTTTAAGATATGTTGATGACAAAAATTTTATTATAATTACCCGAGCCTTCCAAATATTTATTATCCACTCAATTTTAGGGATGTTTAGATTTGGTATCTTTTATTTAAATTATTTATAGTTATTAATAAATTTTTAACCCTCATATCTTGAACATAGGTCATTTGTGTTCATGAATTTTCATGAGTGTAAATGTAGAAGACAGATAAGTTTAAATTTGTAAATAAATATGAGTGTGAATGTAGCAAATATCAGACAAATTTAAAATTATAAATTAATAGAGAAAATAATTTTAAAAATGACATTGATAAATAATGCACTCAGTAATTTAAAAATTTTTTAAATGCGCATTTTTTAAAAATTTTATTTTATTAATTATTTACTCTATTTGCTTTTCAATCTTTCATGTTTTATGTTTGAAAGTAAATTTTTAGCAAAGATAAAAAATATGTGTACAGATCATTATGAACAGTTTGTTGCGTATTAACAAGATGATTGAGTACTCGTTCAACATCCGACAAATTAAACTTAGACTAGATCAAATAAGTTTGAAGTGTAAAGAATATAATAAGATATTCCATCAATTTTAATTTCTTAGATTAATTAACAAAAAATTTTATCAATTCGTCTATAGTTCACAGACTGAAATTTAAGTGAGAACTATTAAAACACTTGACGCTTGTATTTCTTTCGAATTTACATAACACAAAAAATGTACATAAATGCTCGCCGTTTGTAATAGTAAGTCAAAACATGATGAAAGTTAACCTGAAGTTTTAACCGACAATTAAAAATTTGCGGATTTTTTTTTCAACCACTCAATTGCAGAAAAAAATAGAAATAAAAATATGCACACATAGGAAATCTTAAAAACTATAGGTGCAATTTTTTTTTTTTATAATTTACTGTCTCAAAAAAAAATCAAAAAATTATTAGACCTCGGCTAACTTCAGGATCATATTTCAAATGCATTTATATTTTTTTTTATCAGGAATTTAAATATGTAATTCGGTGAATTCAAATTCAAAAATACTTATTTTACTTAGTCATTTTGTTCTCTGTACTTTTTGTTTTATAACATTTATATAGAAATATAAATCATAACTAATCGGATACTGGATTTGTGACCTTAAATATGAACATTTTATTCATTAATAATTTTAAATTTGTCTGATGTCTGTTACATTCAAACTTGAAAATTTCCAAATATTTTGCTGTGATCAGCCTACATGCCTCCGAATTTTGATAAAAATATTCATTGAAAAAGAGATTTTCGGGGCTGGCAACAATTCTATCGCATAGTTACGAGTCCAAAAAAGATCTACGAATTTTTTTTCAAATTTGTCCTTACAGAATTCCTTACATAATTGAATGAGCGCTGGTCTCTAATAATCCATGTTCAAGATTTACGCACAGTTGAAAAATTTGTGTTAAATTTAACACAAATCACATCTCCCAAACGGCCCACTCAATTTTTTGTGTTAATTTAACACATTATACTTGCGTCAAATAATAACACAGGTTTAAAACTTGTTGAGATAAGATAACACATTAAACTTGAATTAAATTTACACTTAATAGTGTCAAATAATTGACACAAAATATTTAAACATTTAATTTTTATACACAAGAACACAAAATTTTCAACTTTGCGGGTGCTGAAAATAGCCACATAGGATTATGATTAATTAACAACTGATTGATATTTAATAATTTATCATTATAGGTAGCACAGCAAGTCTAATTGGCAAGAGAAGTTTCAGAGAATTTTATGAACGGATATCAAATATAGTTGAAATAATACCTTTTGCTTTTTTTTCAACCGAAATGTCACGACTCAGTGGCGTTGATCAATTACTAAGACAGTCATTACTTCTAGTACTTATTTTATTGCCGATTGTCCATGAGATGGTGCCGAGAAAAGAGCGATCGAAAATGCGAGTGTTGATAAATCACTCGATAAATTTACAACTTATTATTATTACATTAGCTTGTGTCCAAAAAGGCTCTTTTGGCGTTATAACATTTGTCTTGTCTTATATATTTAATCGTTATTACGCAGAATCTTTTTGTGACTGGTATGATGTGCCATATGAAGACTTAATTCAGTACAGTCTCTGCTTTGTTGAGATTTTTTCACTGATTACTTTAAAAGAATTGTAAAAATAATTGTTATGATGACAAAATATCCGTGGTCATATTATTTGGTATGGATAAATATGTGATAAAATGTATGGATCAATTATTTTTTTTTATTGCTTTGATGCAATTTAATATAATTAATCAATTTTCTATTGATTCTTCTGGGAGAATAAATTAGGATTTGATTATTCTTATAAAATTGATACCTAATTTTTAAGGGGGGAAAGGGGTCTGAGATACAATAAAAAAGAGCATATTTTCGTGATTTTTTTTTAGAGTACCTTCTTTATTAAAATTCTTAAAATTTGTTACATTATTAAGCATCATTCCAAAAATATTCTGCTAAATTTTCATAAAAAAATATTGAAAAATAAGCTAGTGGTAGTGGGGAGAGACGAGTCACCTCAAAAAAAGCCTCCATGCCGTAGGCAGGATAACTCATGATTGCTTTATCTGAAATCAAAAAATCAAAAAGATTTCTTTAGTACATGAATTTATCTTGGATTTGAACTAAGGAATCAACAAAATATTCATTTTTGAATTTTTGGTAAAGGTGCAGTAAAAAAACTTTGATTTTTGCCAAAAATTGCTCCCTTTGTTTAATTAAAAAATTAGTAGTTATTGAAAAAAAATCCTTCGTTCAAATCTAAGATAAACTTATGTACCAAAAAAATATTTTTGGTTTTTTGATTTCAGAAGCAGTCATGAGTGATCCTGCTTACGGCATGGAAACTTTTTTTAAGGTAACTCGTCTCTCCCCACTGGCACTGGCTTATTTTTCAATATTTTTTTATGAAAATTTAGCAGAATATTCTTGGAATGATACTTGATAATGTCACGAATTTTAAGAATTTTACTAAAGAAGTTACTCTGAAAAAAAAAAATCATAAAAATATGCTCTTTTTTCTGCATCTCAGATCCCTTTCCCCCCTTAAATAGAGGAATTGCGGATATTGTGTGATGGAATCAAATAATCAACCAAAGCAACTCTATCTTCCTCTTTTCTATCTTTAAGTATCTATACTTCATTTTTTGTAAACATTGTACCTTTTTAAATGTAATTACTTCTTACATTACTTATTGAATATTTATTAAAAATACTATAATATTTACAGTTACAATTTTTCAGTATTTCAAATTATTTTATTTTTCCCGCCAATTATAGGTGAAAAAATAAATGCGCGCGAATAATATTTAAAAATCAGCCTTAAGGCTTTTTCATAAACGACTGAAACTCAGACCATTAAATATAAGTATAGAGTTTGTCTTGAGAAAATTTTATCAGGCGTCTGACAGGTACGATTAACATTTTTTTGTTTGTTATAAATAAATAAATTATTTCATTTTAGTAAACTATCAAAATCATAAATAATCATATACTATTAGTTAAATAGTTTTAAAAAAATTGATTACTTAAATAGTAATTAGTTTTTAATTGCACTTTCTTAAGATTGCATTAGCGATATAATCTTGTGGCTCGTGAGTTGTCTTTTGGACTTTTGAGAGTCGGTTGTTAAGGGAGCAATTGACCAATCCGCAAAAACCGTTAACTTTATTTAATTTTTCTTCTCATCGTCTTCGTCTACACTCCAACCCAATCTCTAATATTATATACACTCATATATATACATATACTTTGTGTATATATCGTGTGTCTACGGGTTTAAACGAATTACGAACCAAGCACCAGCACCAGCGATTCCGTTCCGTACCGGGCACATTTGTCATCTACGTGCGCGGTGAACCACTCCCGATATAATTATTTCTTTGTGGCATTGGTAAGTAATAAACGGAACAATCATTAAATTTTTCATTAACTAAACAATATCTACATCTCCATAATTAATATATTATTCCCCAATATATATATGCTCTCTGCTGGTCCTTGATCGCGTTGCTTAATTTCTTTTTCATTTAGTTTTTTTGGTTTCTTTTAAATTTTTTAGTAAAATCCCTCGCCACTGAACATCCATCCAACATAACTTGGCTACATTGTGGTTAGAATATACTCTAAGCCTCCTTTTTGTTGCCGGACACGCGGTTTGTCTTTTTATTTACATATTTATTCATGTTCTCGTGTACATATTTATTATTATCTTGAATTACTAAATATGGACAGGAAGTTGTATCCATTCTTAAACTAACCTAGCATCTAATATTCACTAAAAAAAATTTTAGTCTAGACTTGCATAGTTTGTACCTTGATGTTTTTTTTTTAACTTTTTGAAACAGGTTTTATTTTATTATACTTTTTTATTTGTAAGTGTAAGTCTATTTTGAGGAAAAAGTTTAATTGATAATTCAAAAAGTTACAGTTATAATGTTCTATGTCGCTGGTTTTTTTAATTGCAACTAAAACTTTCAAATAAACTGTAAATTTTTTTAGTTGGATACAAGTTATAATTACTTTTAAAATTATTTAGAGCTGCTCGCATCGCAGTCGTGGTATAAAAATCTAACCAGTTTTTGATAAATAAATATTTAATATTTTACAGATAAGACAAAAGTTAACTAAATAAATAAATAAATATAACCATGGCGGTAAATGTTTATGCGACTAATGTGACAACAGACAACCTCAGTAGACATGATATGCTTGCATGGGTCAACGATTGTCTCCAATCATCATTCACGAAAATTGAAGAGCTATGTACGGGTGCAGTTTACTGTCAGTTCATGGATATGCTTTTCCCCGGCTGTGTACCACTTAAACGAGTCAAATTCCGCACAAACTTAGAGCACGAATACATACAGAATTTCAAAATTTTACAGGGAGCATTTAAAAAAATGAATGTCGACAAGGTAAACTGGTTTTTAAATTCATAAAAATATACTTATTACTATTTATTTATATTTATATAGAATAACTCGTACAAAATTAATTTAAGTATTTATAGTCGTAAAAAAAAAATAATAAAAATTAAAGAACAAAAAGAAAAAAAACTATTTTGTTCGGCGTGGTCAATCAGGTAATTCCAGTGGACAGACTGATAAAAGGCAGATTCCAAGACAACTTTGAATTTTTACAATGGTTCAAAAAGTTCTTTGATGCTAATTACGATGGGCTTGACTACGATGCATTTGAAGCACGTGGGAGAATTCCACTTGGTAACGGCGTTGATGGATGTCATAATTCATCAAATCCTCAACTGGTACCGTTACCAGCTCAACCAAGACCATCTCAAATGCATCAGAAGCCAATTCCACAACAGCGAAACATCGCACAGAGACAGCCGGGTACATTATTCCCCAATGATTATGTACTTAGTAATATTATGTGTCTGCTTAATCTGCATGATATCTTGTATTTAGATTATACTTATCATCAGGCCGCATTCTAATTACATCACAGGCTTCGAGGATATCACTGTTGGTTTTTATGTTGCACAAACGGCCACATAAAATTTTTTTTTTTTTGTAAATTAATTATTATCTAGAAATGTATATATTATTTTATTTATTAATTTATGTAATTATGTATATTTTATTTATAATTTTGGTTATATTTAGTTTTGCACATTAGAAGTTTTTTTTTTGTTTTACATAAAATTACAGATCGTACCTATTGATAGGCTGATCAAAGGTCGTTTCCAAGACAACTTTGAGTTCTTGCAGTGGTTCAAGAAATTCTTTGACGCAAACTACTCCGGAAACGAAGCTTACGATGCACTCGCGATGCGGGGAGGTGAACCCATGGGTAGCGGCGGAAGTAACGTACCACGCGGTTCAGGCATGATGAAACGGCCTTCACCACGCGATCCACCTCCATCTAAACCTATTACGCGTACCGGTATATAATACTCACTCACCTTTATTAATTAATCACCATTTGAATTTTATAAATATTTTAAATTATCAATTAATTTAATTAATACTTATTCACGGAAAAAATTAGATAGTACTGGTTACTGTTCTGCACAGTAAACGACGAACAATGTCGGGAAAAATACATTTTAACATGACTGATTCATGTTAGAACATGAGTGAGTCATAGTTTAACACGGACTATTACTTTTTAAACAGTAATTAGTGCTGTACTACACAGTACATCAAACATATGACTGGTTACTGTCAAAATAGTCGTCATTAATATCCAGAACAGTACTCAGTCCTGTTCTTACATCCACAATAAAGAAAAATGATTTAATCTATGCTAAGGGTATATCTATATATTACTCAATTCCAGTTGTTTTAAATCATTTTTCTTAATCAGGGATTAACGGTTACTAAATGCATATGTGTCTTTACTCTTCTTGGTAGTAGAAGTCTATAATTAAAATCTGTCAAGTATAGATTGTTAAAATTTTGTTCAAATCACTATTATATATTTTTAACTTTTTTAATATCAAATTATTAGTTTAATTATAAGTTTGTAAAATTCATTAAAGCACACTGACAGAAAACTATTCAACTTTAGAGAAAGGGTAGAATATACCTCTACTGTTAAGAATATTAAAGACACATGAATTTAGTAACCGTTAATGTCAGAACAGGACTGAGTACTGTTCTGGATGTTAATGGTGACTATTTTGACAGTAACCAGTCATATGTTTTATGTACTGTGTAGCACAGCACTGGTTACTGTTTAAAAAGTGATAGTACGTGTTAAGCTATGACTCACTCCTGTTCTAATAAAAATCAGTCAAGTTAAAATGTATTTTTACCGATATTGTTCGTCAACTACTGTACGAAACAGTAACCAGTACTACCTAATTTTTTCCGTGTTATTTTTGCTAAAAATTAATTTTTAAAGCTGGATCGTTGTGAGAAAAGTAGATTTATTAACAGTTTTACTAATGGTCAGATTTGCTGTAAAAAATAATGGAAAACTAATTTTTTAGTACAACAAACAATTTATTAATATTTGCCTATAACAACAATAGCACATTTTTTTTATATCGTAAGATTCGATTTTCTATAGGTGATATTCCCGTATCAACAATTTCTTCAGCTGCAGTGAAGAACACAACAAAGCCTAGTAATTATTTATAAATGATTTTTTTTTTCCATTATCATTTTATGTTATTCGCGTAATGCTATGCTACTGTGAATGCGTTTGCATGAGTAATTAATCAACAAACTAAACTGTATTTAATTGTAAATAATTTAACAATTTAAATTGAATCTTAATTACTTATTCATATATAATTATTATTCTTTTATAAATTTAGTTAACAAAATTCAACCCACTCGTCAACCAATAAAACAAACCATCAGCACTCGTGGAGATAATGGTAAAATGGATGAGCTCACTTCTCAGGTATATTTTTAATTAATTCATTTATTTTTATCAATAAATAATTTAAATATTTATAATTATTTACTAAAGGTTTCTGAGCTCAAAGTAACGATTGATGGGCTAGAGAAGGAACGAGATTTTTATTTTGGTAAATTGCGAGATATCGAATTAATGTGTCAAGAGACTGAAGATGACCAGCCACCAATCGTACAAAAAATATTGGATGTTCTTTATGCTACCGAGGTAATAATTTTTTATAAAAATAATTATTATTGTTTATTAGGATGCCCCAAAAAAAATCGATATTTTTTTTTCTCTCGGCTGTCGTAAAAAAAGTTTCTATATATCGAAAAAAAAACCTGTCAAAAGGATGATTTTGTATTTCAATTTTAAGAGGTGGCGTTCGCTCTTTGAATTTTCCCATGCTAATAACATGGGATTCTTATTTTTTTTATAAAAAATTCTATAACTCCATTTGACATTGAGGAAAAAATTTGAGTCATGGACATTTTTATAAGAAATTTTATACTCTACAAAATCGTTTACGAGCTCGACGTACGGTTCAAAAGTTACAGGTATTTAAAGTTGATCATTTTTTTAAAATTAATTGTATGGTTGTGGTCATGTTTTTAACACAATCTTTACATAAATTAATTTGAAAATAAGTGAAAAATATTACATTAGCGTAATAAATTTGTTAAAATAATAATTTTGATCGTAGCTTAGTTTTACTCCAAGAAAATTCAGTAAAAAAATTAATTACATTTACGTCGTACAAGCCGAAAATAATAATTTCCATGAAAAAGTATTTATTAAACATAAAAGTATTAATTAATCATGAAGTACAAAATTTATATTGATATTTTTGAAGCCTTTTTGTAAAAAATTTCGTTTTTTACAAAGCCTTTACTTGATACTTTCCGTGAGAGTAGCAGTTTTCGTGCAAATACCATTTGAACGTCGATTTTTAAAAAGTGATCAACTTTAAATACCTGTAATTGAAAAATTTTGTAGAGCATAAAATTTCCTACAAAATTGTCCATGAATCAATTTTTTTCCTCAACGTCAAATGAAGTTATAGGATTTTTTATAAAGAAATTAAAGTTGAAATAAAAAATCGTCTGTTTGACAGGATTTTTTTTTTCGATACATAGAAACTTTTTTTACAACAGCCGAAAAAAAACATATTAATTTTTTTTTTAAGAACCCTATCGTTTATAATTATTTTTAAAATCAAAGATAGATATTTTTATTTTTATACCACTGATAAAATCTACATACAACTTGGTGATATCAAGACAGAAATATTTTTTCTCGCGATAAAAAAAAAAAAAAAAAAAAAAAAATTTAAACAATGTTAGAAAAAAGAAAACAAAGAAGCGAGAAATGTTTACCCTAAAATGATTTCAGGAGAATGGAAATAGTCACGAAGACATCGCAGAAAATTATTAATCATCCTTGTCAGTTATCTTTCATTTCGCAAATTAAAGGTAACAATGAGAATGGTAGATCTTCAGTGTCTGATCTGGTAGTCTTCTTCGTTCTTTGGTCGACTTTTTCAATTTACGGACGATAATTATATAATTATATCCACAATTAATTAAACAAATAATTAAACATCTCAGGGATATGTTGTGTACTTTGGGTTTAGAAATATTTTTTGCAGTATGAGGGTTTGTGTGGTAAGGGTTGTTTTTGTCCTCGCCGATGTCATCAAATTATACTAATTATTTCATCGACAGTCTAATATTACATTAGAGTTATCTCAGTAGATAGTTATAATCATATGTAATTATTATACTTTCAATTTCTTAATCGTCATATTAAAAAACAAAAATTATCAACACTTACTATCTTCTTATTATGGGCCAGTTTTTCAATCCGGGTTTATTTTGATCCGGGTGTAAATTTATACCGCTAGTATATATATTAATAATATATAAATATATCAGCAATAATAATTTAAACCTGGATTAAAAATAAACCCGGTTTGAAAAACTGGCCCCAGTTTTTGTTTTTATGTAAAGTCATATTTTTGCACGTTTGCTTTATTTTATTCTTTATTGATAGCACTGGAGTTTTGTAAAAAATTTCTTATCTAAAACTTGGTCAATATATTCAATTATTTTATTAATTTTAACAAATCAGTAGAATAATAATATATTTAACAGTTATAAATTTTTTTTTTCGTCTGGAACATTAAGTTCATACAATTAAATAGTAAATATTAAAAATATTTGGTTAATTATATCGTAGTATTAATATATTTGTTTTTGTGATTTGTATGAATTAATTAAATACAAACAATAAATGTTTAATATTATTATTTTATTGTTTAACTTCTGGTTAAGTTTTATTTGTTACTTTTAATATTAGTTCATTTTATTTGATGTACATATGTTTATTTTATTTATTTTAAAACAATTATTTTATTATCACAATGCTTCATTCAAATGCAAATACACGATGGAAATGAATTCAAAAGCCGAATACACGATTGTACAGGAACTATTTTATTTAAATGGCTGAAAGTGAACTGAAAAAAGATAAGCTTTGACGTTAAATCACGCAAGTTTAAAAAATTTTTATTAAAAAACACTGATTGCAATTTAAAAACAAAAAAAATAAGACGTTTAAATTTGAATTTATAAGTATGGATTTAAAATTATTAATAATAAAAGAAAACAAATGGACATTTTTTCTCACGAGTTAGCTCGAATGTATTTCTTCTCAGATTGCCGCTTGAGAAGAGCTCTCACGTGGCTTTAAGAAAATAATATTATCAACCTCAAACAAGTCTTATTTATTTTAAATAAACATATTTATTAATATTTTTTTTTTGTTTTTATTTTCAGGATGGTTTTGCACCACCCGAAGAATTGGAAGGTGATGGTCTTGCTCCAGATGACGAGGAATATTAACCAAATTTAAATGATCATCATCATTATCAATTTAATCAATCATCAAGACAGCAGTGAATTTTAATAGCGTTACCGCACGCTACCATTCGTGAGCCAGTAAAACAAAAAAAAGAAAAAAAAATATCTATTACCTTTCACGCATAATTGATAATAAATATTAATCTATCATTTAGTGTTTTCATTCAGACATTCGTTCCATTACTCTAATGATTGATACAAAAAAAATTAAATTTCATTTTTCATTATACTTAAATCATTTAGATGAATCTAAAAAAAAAAAAGTTGCAATAGATTATGATTGTGTCAAAAAAAATTATTTGTTAGAGAGCTAACAGACTTTATTAGTATGTGAGACATGGTAACATATAATTCTTTTTTTTTTTTTTAATGCATTTACATCTGTGTGATCTTGCGTGCTATGATCTTTGTACAGAAAAAAATTTTAAGGTTCACAAATATTAGAGTCGGAGCTAAATGATGTTAATTCTGCTGAACAAACCTTGTTCTTCGTGCCTAAGATTTATAATATTCTTTGGTAATTTATGTTAATTTTATTATTCAATTCCTGTAACTTTTTTTTTTTTTTTTAATTTTATTTTAATCATTAATTACATTGTAAAGTTTTCACGATAATAGATTGCTTTCAATTCCTTTTGTAAATTGTTATTATTTGTTTTATTATTTACAAATTAATTGTTAATTTTTTATCAATAACTACTATTAAGTGCACGCTACGCCACACAAATGATTTCGTTAAAATGTGACGAGTGATTGTGATTTATCAGCATTTTTTTTCTTTTCAATTAATCACTTTAATTATAATATTAAATCAACTTAATTATGTTTAATTGTCTAAATTGATGGTAGCTTGTACAGAAAATTTAGATAACTTAGATCTGAAAATATAAAATTATAATACTCAGTCATTTAATAAAATATATGGCTTCTCTAAATATAAAAACAAATAAATAATTAAATTATAAAAAATAATTCTAACGTCGATGGAATCACTATCGGATATAACACAACTAATTTTTGGTTTTATATAAAACAAAAATAAATAAATAAATAAATGAATAAAATTTATGATGTTATTGATGTGAAGCAAGAGAGTAATATTTTAAATTGAAAGGTTCGATATCTAAGTAAATAATTGTATTTACTTGATATTTATCTTTCATATAATTGCACATACGCACGAATAATTTAAAGTTTTATTAAAATAATTAAATATGAGTTGATTTTTAAGTGAAAGTAAATAAGATCACATATTTTTATTGCATTTAATTGTACTGTCCGTCATATTTTCGTTTTTTCACTATACTTTATGTCTATTGTTTACCAATTTATATTTAAATAGCACTGAATATAAATAATTTTTTAAAAAACAAAGCTTATGTTTAGTAATAAGCTTTTTATGATAAATTACAGAAAATGTGCTGTTGAATGCTTTGAAAATAAAAACAAAAAAAAATAACTTTAATGATGGATTTTAAGTAATAAGCATTTAATAAATTACGTTCATTAAGTCTGATAATTAATTATGCACTTAATATTTTCTCTTAAAACCTTATAATATAACTAGTTCAGTAAGTTTTTATTAAAGTGAAACGGTACCTGATCTCTTTCTCACAACTACAGGAATTAATGGAATCATGTTTCTAAATAATAGTTCACACTATTTATACTATCATATACGAGGTATATACATTAGGGTGATTCGTTTTGAACAAACTTTTTTTTTTCCACTCGCACAGCAAAATATTGATGTATATACCAAAACAAAAATTCCCTAAAATTTTTAGCTCTTAATCTTATTTCTAAGTACTTTTATTTTGATTTTGAAGTTTTTCTATTCAAAATCCATCGGGAGTCGAACTATTTTTTTTTTTTCAATTCTCTATAGCTCAGCCGCATTTCAAGTTATCGAGTCGCTGTTTGCGGCATTTTGTAGACAATTTAATACTCTTTATTAGTTCTAAAAATTATTTTTCTAATAATAATTTGGGTTTTTAGGTGATACTGACTAAATAACGAAATTTACAGTAAAAATGCAGGTAACAACTTTTTAGGAAATTTTATTCTCTACAAAGAAGGTCCTCTTATTTAAGTGGCTCAAGTTCTTCGTTCACGTGATATAGATATTTTACTAATTTTTATTTATTATTATTAACACCTTCGGCAATTTTACAATATAATTCAAAAGATAAGTGTAAAGTATTTTGTAAATAAAATATTTATTATAAATTTATCCGAAGCTTATTAAATTTAATCCTTCTTATTTTCATGAACAGGTTGAATTATTAAAAAGAAAATTAATTACTAATTTACAATTAAAATTCAAAGGCATTCAGTCGAATTTTAAAAAAAATATTTTATTTACAAAATTAATAAAATTCCTCATTTACGTAAACGAAGAACTTGATCCACTTAAATAAGAGGACCTTCTTTGTATAGAATCAAATTTCCTAAAAAAATTATTATCTGCATTTTTATTGTAAATTTCGTTATTTAGTCAATATTAACTGAAAGCCTAAATATATCACTAGAATACTGATACTGGTGCTGGTACTGGTGCATCTTTTCATGCAAATTAACTTTTTCTTTAAAACGAACATCAACGATAAATGTCATACAATCTTGTTTATCATATAATTAGTAATAATAATCATTAAATAAAAAAAATACATATCATTTATTGAGTAAACTTGGTAGTGCCCAAAGTCTCCATAAATAAACGAGTGTTTTTAAGCTTGCAAACAAACTTTGTATAATTAGCACTGAGAAAATTCCCAAAGATTATTTTTTATCACTTAAGTTTATAAATAAACCTCAGAAAATGAGGACATGGCCCTTTTAGGATTGATAACAGATAAAAATGAACATCTTAAAGAATTAAAGAATGCTATTTGCAAAGATTAATTTAAATTTAATTATGTGAATTTTTATCTATGGGGATTTGCATGTCCTAAATTCTTAAAGGATTTTTTTATTTTTTTTTCATTGACAACATTTATTTATAAATAATGTCGTTTGTTAATTTGATAAAAAATATTTGTTTTTTAATGTGATCCTGAAGTTAGCAGACAATTGAAAATTTTCGAATTTTTTTTTCAACAACTTAATTAAAAAAAAAAAAACTAACAATATGCACATGTAAAAAATTTAAAAAACTATCGGTGCAATTTTTTTTTTAATTTATCATTTTTGAAAAATCAAACATTATTAGACATCAACTAATTTCAGTATCATTTCAAGAGTTTTAAAATATAATTAATTAATTAAATATTAAAGTATTAATTGAAAAATAGGCAACGCAATTACAATTTCTCCCAGATATAAATTTTTTAAAAAATTACTCACAGTTGTTATCAATTCAGTAAAATCATGTCAATTTTAAAATTCGAATTTTCAAGTTCTATAGGCTAAAATTTATTCAACAAATTTAGTTTAATTTCTAATTGATAACAACTGTCAGTAATTTTTTAAAAAATCTATATCTCGAAGTTGTAACTGCACTGTCCGCTTTTCAATGAATGCTTTAATTTTTTTGAAATTAATCAATTTAATTTTAATACTCTCATGACAGTTCAAGGTCATGACATTGGACATTTTATAAAAGTGGGGGGCACTGTCCAAGAATGTCTTTAATTAATAGAAAAAAAAAAAAAAGAAAAAGTAATTAATACTTGTATGTTAAAATTATTTAATCAATTAAAAATATAAGAACGTTAACAATCTGGTACTTTACCGTAAAAATTTTTTTTTATAAAAAAAGAAATTTATAAAATTTAATTGGCGCCATAGAGGACACCAGTATCGAAATAATTATCAGTGTAAACAAGTAAAGAATAAGGTTTTGAAAACATAAATAAGAGATATATAATTTATTGATATTTATGAAACGTGATATAATAATAACATTATTTATTAATTAAATATTATATAAAGTATATAAATTAATGATTACTAAGTTCAATTATCTGTAACGTTGAATTAAATCGTCTGTAAAAAAATTAATAACCTAAAAATGTCAGACCAAGATCACGATAGTAGTGGAGATCGTGGTGATGGAGATGGTGCTAAATCAGACAAACTATTTACTTTGAAAAAATGGAACGCTGTTGCAATGTGGAGTTGGGATGTTGAATGTGATACCTGTGCTATTTGCAGAGTTCAAGTTATGGGTAAGTTTAATTACTCAAATATTTATTATTATTTATAATACGTGTTGTTGATTTATCATTGGAAAATAATATAAACATTTAAGTTTTGTTTTTATTAATCATTTTTAAAATTATAACATGATTCATTTGTTTTAATGAAAATTTAAGCAACAAATAATCGACAATATTTTTATTTGAAATAAATAAAGTCAATATTAAAAGAAAATTTTTGAAAAAATACATACCAAGGACTTTTTAAAATCCATGTTTGTATATTTTTAAATTATTCATGTAGACACGAAAATTGACAAATGTAATTTTCCATTTGATTCATTACAAGATTATTCTTTAGCAAAAAAAATAATAATTTTAATGAGTGTGAGAGTAGCAAGCATCAGACAAATTTTAAATTGTGAATAAATAGAGTTAATAATTAAAAAAAATAATATTTATAAAAAATGCACTTATTAATTTTTTAAATTATTTACGCTATTAATAATTTTAAATTTGCCTGATGCCTGCTACATTCACACTCATTAATTTTAATAAACAAAATTATTTTTTAATCTTTTATATTAATTATCTTATAATTAATAATTCATAAAAAAATCTATTTAAAAAGGAGTATAAGAAATTTTTTTAAATAACAAAAACTAAGCAATTATAATGTCAATGTTTTATTTAAATAATTAACAATATTGATTATAATTTATCTAAAAATATTTTTTTTTGTACATCAAGATCATCTGAAAATATTTAAATAATTTCATATATTTATTCATCATAATTGATGTAAAAAAATAATTAAACTTGCAGCCTCTGTCACCTCAATACAATTAATAGAATAAGTATCATTAATTAATTTTAATTAAAAACAAAAGTTATAATTGAGGGAATAAAGTAGAGATTCTAATAAATATATGATTCTGAAAATTTTTATGAGATTGCTGCTAAGGCATAAATTAAGTACACTTATAAAATTTCAACCTGTGATGAATTAAAAAAAAATAAAAATAGACAATTATAATGGATTTTGATTCGATTGCATTGACTTTTAAATATTTCAATAGTTTATAAATTTAATAAGAATAAAAATTTAATATTGATATAATATTAACAATAAAACTTACTACTCGTCTTTCTACACATATTTACATTTTTAAAAAATTATTATTAATATTTAAAGCCTCTATTTATATTTACAAATATTTTTTTTATGCGGACTATTGACTAATTATTTTAAACGCTACTCATCTACATGCATTCGCATTAATTATCTAAATAATTTATGCGAATTTCTAAATGATTATTATTTTTAAGTAATTATACGCTTATATATTTAGTATACCCTGTTTTTAAAAATATTTTTTTTTAACATTTAAATAATTACGTCACCTATTTTCCATGAGGTAGACTCTTTAGGACTCTCGAATTACGAGATTTAACATAATAATTATAAATAATATAAATTTATACTTATAAAATGTTACATATAATTATTTTATCATGTATTTTAATATTTAAAAAACATTATTTTTATAGTTTTTTTTTAAAGTTTTATATAACTATAACCGTATTAAAAATATATCTCACAATCTAAAGTGAGTTTTTACTTTTGTCGTCTTATCTCGCTTAATAATATTTATAACTGCTATTTGAGCAAGCTATTTAACTCACTGATTTAATAAATTTACAAGGAACATTGTTCCAATACTGCCATTCATTTTTCTCTATTAACATTATTTTAATAATTATTTATATATATAAATGACACGTATTGCTATTATCATTGATAAGTTATCATCGGCTGAATAATTTTCCAAAATTTGGACCGGAATAAATATAATCCCTATAACTCTGTATCTCATTATTTATATTTTTCGTATTTTTTTTTAACATTTAAATAAAAATTCAAATAAATGCATTGATAAAGATATAAAATAATAAAAAAAAGTTCTAACATGCTGTTGGCATAGGCCTCAAATTTGCAACAGCACTCATTCTTCTAACTGGTCCCGTTAATTTTTTTTCAATGTCTTCCAACGAACGCCCGCGAGTTTCCGGTACAAATAGTATAACAAATAATAAACCAACTATACAAATAGTACCGTACATCCAAAATGCACCGGTTATTTTCATCAATGATATTATATTTTGGAAGGTTTTCGTTACAAGGAATGCACAAAACCAATTAAAACTCGTGGCAACACTTGCTGCACCACCACGTATTTTAGCTGGTAATATTTCACCCATCATTAACCAGGGTATCGGTCCAAATCCTAATGAAAATGCAATAACGTAAATTACAATACACGCCAACGGCAACCAACCAAAATTAGCAACATCATAGTTGTTATCTTTCATGTATAAAAATGTACCAAGTGTCATTAATGTTATAATCATAACAACACTACTAATGTAAAGAAGAATTTTACGTCCTAAACGATCAATAACAGCAGTTGCCATGAATGTTGCACTAAAATTGACAATACCAATGATAATTGAACTTATGTTTGTATCAATAGAGCTACCAGACTCGCTAAATATTTTATTACTGTAAAATATAACAGTATTAATACCAGAAAACTGTTGGAAAAACATCAACCCAACGGAAATCATAAGTGGTTTAATGTGATTTGGTTTAAATAGTTCAGCCATTGAACTTGATGATGAATTTTTTTCACTATCAAGATGAGTTTTTTCAACAGCGGCGAGCTCTTCACTGACATCAACAGATTTTCCACGCAGCCATTCAAGTGATTTACGTGCACGCTTTGTTTTACCTTTCGACACATACCATCTTGGTGTTTCGGGTATCAATAATCCTAGCAGGAAGTATATTACTGGTATACAAGCTCCCATAAATGCCAGCATTGACCAGTTCAAGTACATTCCAGAAACGAAACATATAAGTATTCCAATATTACCGCATGCTGTTGGCAGTAAACCCAAGACACCACGCACTTCTGGCTGGAGGGTCTCACCAAGGTAAACAGGCAATACGAGAGATATTACACCTACGCTGAAACCACTCAGTGCACGACCTACTAGCACTAACCAGACATTTGTTGCTGTTGCTATGAATATCCAGGCTGCAATCAGACAAAAAGGTAATGGTCAAAATAAATGCTGTAAATTATATGAGACTTGATGATTGATGAGTGTACTTGAGATTTACTTTACGTAATCTATGTAAGTAGTTTATTAATAATTACATCCGTAGTGAGGATAATAGTGTGATTTTTTTTTATTCATTACGAGTAATTTTATACGCAAAAAAATAAATAATAAATTTTATTCGGATTTTCATTGATTTTTTTTATTTGAACAATAAACCCGCCACAAAGAAGGTAATTCATAAATAATATGATATTGAAAGCGAAAAAGTGTGAGAGTGATTCTCTAAAATATATTGATATGAAAAAAAAATTACTCTTGGTCTTTAAATTTCATTGTTTGAACACAAGTAAAATTTTATTGTTTCAAACTTTAAAAACTGACGCGCTTAAAATATACTTTCTTCAATTTTAAGAAAGTAATAATTATATAACGTTGTATAAAAAATCAATTGCTCGACATTGAAAATTTTGTTTATCATACTGGATTTTTAAAAAAATTTTTTATTATAAACTTGAATGTTCTTAACAGCTAATGTTAAAGCTAAAGAGTTAAATTAGTAAAATTTCATTTTTTTATCTACCAAACAGTAATTTCTATTACTTTTGATATGATTTATTTACATATAAACTTTAAATTTAAATATTTAAATTAAGATTATTATAACTTATTTTATAAAACAACGGAATTACTTTTTGAAATGATATTAAATTGTGACCACATTATAAATTTTTAGTTATCAATTATTATTATTAATTTTTATAATTCATTTTTTTTGTTTATGCCGTGATTTATCATTAAAATATAAAATAAACAAAATTTATAATTACCTGCCATAAATGGAATTGATGTTGCTAAAATGGTATTTCTTCTACCGATGTATTCAATCAGTGGACCACCAAATACTCCACCAAGCAATGCGCTCAGAGGCATTACCGATCCAATCCATGATTCCTGAAACAATCATTGTTTCGAATTTTATTTTATTATTTTGTTATTTTAAATCAAATAATAGTAATTACGCTGGATGATAATCAGTTTACTTAAATGTAATGATTAATGTCTTATGCAATGTATACAGCAAATATTATATAAAGCTAAGTTTTAATCTATACAAAGTAAAAGTTTTATCTTGATAAAATATTTATTAAGAAATAAAATTTTAATTGTTTAATTTAAAAAAAAAAGAAATAATTCTTTAAATTATAAAATTACGACACATTTGTTTTCAAAGAAATAATTATTTTGATTGTCAGTTTTTATCACATTGATGTAAATCCGTTATCAATCAAAAATAATTTAAGAAGTTGTGAAATTCCATAATCTTACTTGACTTTATTTCAATAAATAAATATATATATATATATATATATATATATATATATATATATATATATATATATATATAAAAACTATATAATATTAAATATTTGTATTATATATATATAATATATAGGTGGTTTTTTAAGCTTAGCGATAAATTGTAAAAAATATTGTTTTTTCGCGATAGTAGAAAAACAAAAAAAAAAAAATGAAATTATTTTAATGTCTAAGACCTGATTTTTATGTGTCAATAAATAATTCAATGCACGATAAATTTATTTGAGGAAGTAAGTGAGGAAGTAAAATTTACAATTCACATCATGAATTTAAGATGAGTGAGTAAAGTGTCTGATGATAATCGGTGGATTTAAAAAAATTTAAATGACCTTCGTATATAAACAGTTGGATGATTAGGAGTATGAAGGACGTTGACGTCTACATAATAATAATATTAATAATAGTAATGTGTATTGTCTATCGTTTTATATTTTATTGGTGATTGAATAGTTAAAACCGAGATGCTTGACATATTATTTCATCAAATGGTGTATTATTGTGTCTGTTAAAGGCGTCAATATGTTTAATATACAACTCTATTAAACATTTAAATGCAAACGTCAGCCGGTGTGTGTCTGAACTACAGCCAATCACGCTAAACTACTGTCACTAATAGATAATAATGCGAGAGAATCAAGACGCGCCCCTGACCACGAGGATCAATTGACAACTTTTAAGGAGGTTACAAATCAAACTCTTCGATTAATCCCCACGTCAATGTCTTGATATCAATATTATTTATTGTTCTTTATTTTTTTTTTTTTTTTTGGATTTTATTAATTAAATATTTTTATAACAAAAGAAAAAAAAATTTACCATAACATCATCAAGCTCGAATGGCTTTGTTTCTTTCATAGAAGGTAAAGCTGGTGATGTATAAGAGCTTGAAAATCCTATAAGCAATGATGCGATTGACACTGCAAATGCTGCAAAGACCTGTAAAAAAAATCAAATAAATTTTTTTAATTAAATTCACTATAATTATATTTTTAAAATATTTATAATTAAAATTATTTTTATTATCAGTACCTGTAAAAATGTACATTTTGCAACAGGTACATTGCCAGGTACTTCGATATTCACATGAGTATCAGCACGTAAAAGGATTTTCATTGTTTTAAATTTTTTATTTAACGTTTAATTAAATTTGCAAAAGTTATTTTTTTTCTTTGAATTTGAAAAACGTTTTAGAAAACTAATTGCCACGCCTCCAAATTAGAACACACACAAAAGTTTTTTTAGTCGATTAGATTAAAGAATATCGTTATCAAAAAATGACGAGCCCACACTATTATCACGAGTGGGAGCTTTTCGGTGCCAGAGCGACAAATATAACAATACAAGGCAATCAACACTTGTCGCGTTCCCTTATATATGATACCACCGACATTAAGTTTTCAGGGGGGCAGCTCTACCACTCTTTGCGTCAAATGGCCCCCTTCTATTTCTCGTTCATTATTGTAACTCTTCTTATATATAAATATATATATATATATATACGTACATATGTACATATGTATGTATATCTTAATATCTATTATTCTTACTCTGTCTCACAAACTTTTAGTCTCTATACTATACGGTTTAATTCCACGGATTCGTAATGCAACGTCCCAATGTCATATATTTCAAATACTGATCACGTATCTTCATGGAATAGTGAATATAATAATACTATCAGCACCACATCTGCCAGAATTTAAATACTATGACGCGAAAATTTTTGAGAAATTAATTCATTTCTTTTTTTTTTTTTTATTTAAATACTTTTTCATATATTTAAATATTATATAGTCTTCATTCGACTTGGATGATGATACTGATTTTTTTAATATTCACTTTTGTGCTCTTAATAAGTATAAGCGCATGCTCATTTATTAAATTGATCCGACACCTAAGTAATTTTCCGATTTCAAATCCATTACAATAATGAGTTCATAATTATGATTATTTTTTTAATTTCAAACTCGAATAAAATTTAAATTAATTTTGCAGAAAATTTCACGAAATTTATTAATTTTTAATATGAAAATTTTTTAAATATATGTATACATTATCAATAACAGAATTTTAAATATAAAAATTATACTCTATTAATTTAACGTTTCGTACTTTTTCAGCACTTCATCGAGTTTCATTATAAATTATTATATTAATATATACAATTTTCCAAATACAGATAAATTTCATTTATAAGTAATCATTAATAACTGATTGTATAATTATGTTTACTAATTAAATATTGAAAAAAATTTATTTAATTGTTAATTGTCATTAATCTAAATTTCTTTCGGAGTAAATATGAATCTTGCAATAGAGAAGTGAACGAAATCCTGATAGGAAGCTAATATATCAAAGAATTTAGAGTATATATAAATTTACAATATGAAATTCATAAAAAATTCACTCAGACAAATAAATGAAATATAAGATTGTAATTAATGTAAATTGCTAAGTGTTAAATACATAAGTAAGCTAATTATGTAATAACTATCCAGTTATTAATGATTATAACTAATAAGTAGAATTTATCTGTGTGGAAAATTATAAATAGTAGAATCTGGTTATAAGTTACATCGGATGCTCTACTCTCACGACAATTTAATTTTTTCCTTTGAAAGAGTGTAGACAGAAACATTGCTTATGTCCAGATTGTATTATATTATAGTAATTTATTAAGAACCCTGATGAAGTGCTAATAGAGCACGAAACGTTGCTGAAATATAATAGAATTTATATTGTTTTTGTCAAAATTTCTGCTATTGATAATGTGTTCAATAAATGAATCTGAAGTTAGCAGACAATGAACAATTTTCGAATTTTTTTTCAACTAATTAATTACAAAATCACATTTAAAAATATGCTCATGTAGAAAATTAAGACAACTATGGGTGCAATTATTTGAAAAAATTTTTTTTTACAATTTATCGTTTTGAAAAAAATCCAAAAATTATTAGACGTCGGTTAAATTCAGTATCATATTAAATAATATGAATGCTAATTTTATAATATCATTAAAAATTATTTATGGATTGTAAAAAAAATAATATTGGAAATGAGTTTAGTAAACGTAATGAGAGTAAGTTTGTGTAAAAAGAAGTTCAAGGAAATGTGTATAGAGTACAGAAGGTTTTAGAAAATCGAGGCCAGTAAGATAGCCAAGTAAAACAAATTTTATGAAATTAAATAAAAAAATAAAATACATATCAATGAGTTTAAAAAATAAAAAAAAAAACGAGAGTAAAATATTCAAGACAGAATAATTAGCAACTCATCTGAACATACATCATTAATGCATATGTTCTGAGTTTAATAAATAATATCTATTATAATTGAATATTAACCTTGATATTAACTGCATAACTTCCTTTTGGTACCAGATAATTATATGTTTTTAAACAAAAATAATAGACACTGATGTCATATATTTAAAGTTAACTAATTATTTTTTTGCATTCAATATTATATTTACAATATGTCAAGTGTTTTGCATTTTATTATTATTTTTAAATAATGATAATGAATTATTTTGTTTTTATTTTAAAAATTTTTAAAAATATGTAAAAGATTTTTAAATTTAAATTAGTAAATTAAAATAATTTATTAAGTCGAACAATTATTGGGATTAAAAGTATGATAAAAAAAAATTCTCAACAATAAACATGATGAAATTAAAATATCAAAGGTTATTGTTTATCAAATAAATACATTTTTATAAAACGCAAATAATTAAATCATTTAAACATAAATATAAATAATTAATATCTATAAATAAAATAGCGTTAACTATTGTTATTGTGAAATATCAATAATAAACGTGATTGTTCTACCCTCGTAATTAAAAATATGTTATTTAGTTCTTGACATATCAACTGTATTAGATATTCGATAAGTGAATATAAACTCTAAATAACTCACAATTGAATTAATAATAAATTATAAATAATAATATTAAACAGTTCAAAGATGATTTTAATTTTTTTTTAAATAATAATTATCAGTCTTACATTTATTAGTCAATATTTGAGTACTATTTAAAATCTTTTACGTTCTGATACTACGATCCTATTGGGCTGATCATATAAACTTTAGACTACTTTCTCTTCAGTAAAACTCACGAAATATAAGTAAAAAAAAAATAAAATATATGAATAAGTAGTTACCTGGGATGAATATTGGAATATATCTTGAGGTTTTGGTTTTTTGGCATTACAAGGTGATGAAGGTGATCTTTGGAGAGCAATGTCTTCTCCATTTCTTTTATTGTCCACTAAAATATCCTGTTCCTCAATGACAACCTCGTTGTCCATGATTAAGGGCTCCAAAAATTTGTAATCAACAAGAGTAATGTCTTTATTGTTGGGACTATTTATTTTTGACTGTAATTCACTTCCGTGTCTTAGATTTTCAGTATAATAATGTGCCTCTGATTGTTCAAGATCGTAATTTTTATTCCTAGTTATTGTAATATTGTATTTTTTCTTGTTGGTAATAAGGGCTTGTTGGCTGTTGAAAGGACTGGCGTTTGTTAATAATGTTGAGTTTGATGAACAATCCTCGTGTATAGACGATGAAGCCGAATTTCCCAGGGATGAAACCCAGGGGAGATATTTTTGATGAGCTGGTTGCCCCTAAAAAAATTTCAATTTAATTATTAAATTATAATACTATTAAAAAAAATATAAAATCTATTTATTAATTATCAAATAAAGTTTTAGTTGAATTAAAAAATAAATGCAATCTTTTTTAAATAATTTGAATAATTATTCAAATTTTGAAATTAGCGGCAAAAGTATTAATGAAATAATTTCCAATACAATGACATCATTTCTCTAATATATAATATTGTATAAAAAAAAAAAGTTAATAAACTTACAAGAATCCAATAAAATATTAAGAATAAATTTAACAATAGAAATGTGAGCTTACTATTATAAGAAAATGAAATCAAAGAAAAATGACAAAGTTTAACTATATATATACATTCGTATTATCAACATAATTATGAAAAAAAAAAAATTCCAATATGAAAGACATAGATTATAATAACTGACCAATGAGAATATTCAAAAATTAATAAATAAATTATAGAGAGTATGAAGACTTTGTGATTGATCGACGTAAATCCCCCACAATAATCATTTGATAACCCCTGAGGCGAACTTTGTTAACTAAACTTTGAATACGTCTTTTGGTAATTACAACAGATGATAGCTAGGGACATCTATTATTGTTCTTAAATATTAAATTTATTTATTTAAAGGAAAAAATTCTTATTATTGGTAATTTCAAGTTTTATTTATTTGTAAGTCTATTAGGTCAATTATAAATTATTTTATTAAAAATTACCATATCGAACCCATTTATGGGACTTTCTTGATGACTGATTTTGGAGATGACTTTTAACATGTTATTACTACCGTAATTGTAATATTGTACTAATAATCATTATATATAAAACTAGTTTTGATACTAAGATGCATCTGAATTATCAATCACTTGAGATAAGTCTTGTACTCTACACTGTGAAAAATTCCCATTAAATTTTACTATGGGTGCATTGTAACCCCGGACTATAAGAAAACTGGTACAAAATTTACAAGTGTCCCATAGTAAACGTATGCGCATAGGTGTCAATCGTGTCGTCTGCGCATACCGTTTACTATGGGACACTTGTAAATTTTTTACCCGTTTTCTTATGGTCCGGGGTTACAATGCACCCATAGTAAAATTTGTTGGAAATTTTTCACAGTGTATACAAGTTTTTTAAATGATTTTTTTTTTACTCGATTAATTATAAATTATAGCATTTATTTTATATTTAAAATGTCTAATAATTTTTTTTCGATACATGATACTTTTCTTTTATTGAAAAAAAATTTTGTTTACCAATGTTCGATTTGTTTAAACTGATATTGTGTCATTGAAAGAATGACCTAATTACTAATCCGTTATAGTTTAAGCGATTGAAAGAGACCCCGTGATCTTATTGAGATGATGGAAGAACGTGGGTGAGAAGATAAAATTTCGTATTTTATTTCATCGATTTCTTATATTTTATTTATTATATACACGCAATGGTAGCGTGATAAAGTGATTCACATAATTTATATCATTTCTTAATTTTTTAATTCATTAATATTTTAAATTTTGCTGTGTACTACATCGATAAAAAATAGTTATGATTAATGTTTGGTTATATTTATTTTACATGAAAATTTTTTAGATATTTTTTATTTGAACTATTATTTGTTTATTTAAAAATGAATAAAAACAGATAGAGATTTAGTAGTTTTGTTTTTTACAGTTTTTATGAAACACAACAAACAATTATGCCATTAATTTATTTTCATGAGTTTTGATTTTTTTTTTTCAAAAAATAAAATCGTAATAATTTTTTTTAGCGCTGATTTTTCAGGTGGTTTCATTTATTACTTTTTTAAAATTATTTTTCTTCTGTCAAAACGGAGAAAAAACGCAATCATTAAAAGTAAATATTCAAAATAAATTTATTGGTTTGTATGTCAACAGTAATTATTTTTTATTACCATATTGTGATAACATTTTTTGTGCTCGTTGACATGATGACTTTCATCAATTTGACAATAAGTTTAATAAACTACATAAAAAAAAATATTTAGTATCTTTACTGGATTTGTCTGAAATTTTTTTGATAATTAACGTCACCCCGATGATGTCATTCCAACTTACATAAACTGCGGTATAATTATTTACTTCCATACTAATTTTCTGTGATTTATTTTTTACTTTTTTTAATTCACCAAATGAATAAATTTTAATTTCTTACCTTTATAAATAAATAACAATACTTTAAACTAATTTTACATTTTTAATTGTTAATTTTTACCAAACTCGATCAAATCAACCCTAAAAAATTTTTTTATTTTGATATCCTAAACTGTTTTTAAATCTTGTATAAATCGGTAGCAAAATTTTAATTATATTTTATCAAAGTTTTCTAACATATATGTATATATAAATAATATCCAATAATGCATAGTATTAATGATAGAAATAAATAATATTGGAGGTTTTACCCCAAGTATGTAATTACGTATATGGTTTAAAAATAATTTATTAATTAAATACATCATAAGTATATCCCGAGTCGAAATATTAGACGTAAATTGAATGCTTTGGACATTAAAAATTTAAATTGACCGTTTTTGACTTAGTTATAAAATGTAGATCAGAATGCCACGAATACAAAACGTAATTAAAACCTATTTAGACTTACAATTAGAAAATAAGAGTATACCAAAAAAATTTTATCATCAATTTTGTACTCCTGGATAATAATCACGTCAATTCCCAACTATTTTGTAGTACGCCTTCTGGCTTCTCAGGCAGATACCGGGAGCCATAATGGCATAGTAAAAATTCGGACCATCCGAGGTCACTTTGAAGAAAAAAAAATTCCTACCCTTGTATAATCTTTTTTTAGTAGATTTTATTTACATTTTATTAAATTCGTGAGACGAAGTTACATTTTGCGTACTATAAAACCGCTGAACCTTCATTTTGAATGTTCAAAACGAAAACGTTTAATTTACATTTAACATTTCGACTCGGGATAATTTAAATATTATTTTTTATTTCTAATACCCAAGTTTGGCTACTGGATTTAATTTTTATAAATAAATTTTTTTAGTTAAATGATAATCTGTTTACTTAAGCAATCAAAAATTGACAACTAAAATAATTATTTAAATTTTTACAATAGTAATAACATACAATAGGATATTAAATTATTGCAAATACTTTGACAAAGTAATTTATTATTTTAAAAAATTATACTATTATATAAATCACAAACTTTCTATACTCAATCTGATCAACGTGATGACAATATTACAGTTTACTTAACAAACAAGTAAATCAATTCAGTAATTATCCGTTAATGTTCGAATTGATATCATACCTATTACTGTGTAATCATACTTAATCATTTTGAATGGTTATTATTATTACATTTCTATTCTTAAACTTGAATAATAAAAAAAAAAAAAAAAAAAAAAAAAGTGTCTCTAGGTCAGTGTCGCAAAGTTCATTCATTGGGTTTCTTAAATCACATTTCATACTACTGTACGTATATAAAATACACAAAATAAAATTAAAAAAAAAATGTATGCACATATATATATGTATACATGTAATTAAAAATAAGAGTATGATGATCAGTTGCTTGAACAAGACCAGCGAGAGCAAGTGTAGTGGAAAGTACCAGAGAATATAAATAAAAAAAGAAAAAAAAAACAAAGATGCTGGCACAATCTACGACTCACTGCGAAAATATCTCGATTCAAAATAAACTTTACGGTTTTAACATTGTTTACTACAATTTATTTTAAAAATACATTCAATCGAATTATTATAAATAATTATGATTCATATAAATATGATGTTTAGTCATTAGTATTATTAAAAAAAAAAAAAAATGCGGAAAGATTTTTTTTATTTTAAAGTATCTTACAATTTTGAGTAATTTTAAGACATGAAATTTTTTTTTAAATTTTATCAGTATTGCAAAGTAAAATCTACTTTATCGAAGAGTAAAAATTTTGATAAAAATTCATAATTTTTAAAAATCAGGTGTCCTATATCTGAGTAAAAAATTATCCGTGTATTTTAATTTAAAAAAAAAAATAAAACTTAATTTGAATTTAAAACTGTCGGTAATTTCAATGCCTACATGTATCGATAATGTATACATATAATATATACTAGTTTTTGCACACATATATCGGGTCGACGATCTGTTTCTCCTTTCAAAAATCTTTTGCAGTACTTTTCCACTTCTGCGATACACATGTTGTAGAGAGTGTATATATTTATCGACACACCTTTCATTCTATTCCTCAGTCAAGCAAATAAAAGCAACGTAACATTAAGTGAGCTCAAATGATTGGGGAAACGAATTACGTACCAAAATGTCTTGAATACAAGGTTGTTTCAACTTTAAAAAAAATAAAATACGGATTAAATATATCGTGTTAAATTACTTAATAAACACGTGGAAATTAATACCGCGTGTCATATTTAAAAAATAAATATTTTTCTATATAGTTGAATAAAAAGTATTATACATATATGTATCAAACAATAACTTACTGTCATTTCGATTGATTTTGGTATTAACGAAAATCTATTTTTGGGCTTATTAATGATAACAAGATAATGACGCGAACTATCATTTAATAGCCATTAACGAAACTGAAAAAAGTAGTAGTTTATGTAAAACATTAATTTATATAAAGTTCTTTGTTTGCTTAAGAAAAATCTAATTTCTTTTATTGACCTTTCTATTGAACCTTGACATTGACTTTTAAATAATTCATTGTTATACCTTATTAATTAAATAGTTGAACCATAATAATAAAAAAAAAAAAAAAAAAAAAAAAACCAGGGTGATGATGAAGAATCATTTTATAAAAATAGATATCAAAAGACAATCATAATTGGATTTTTTTTGTGTAAGCAGAAAAATATTTAAAATAAAAGCAATATCGGCCTGTGGCGTAGACCCACGGAAACGCATGGAACTTTCCAGAAGCCCGGCAGGAACCAGATAAAGTCGAACATATCGAGAGACTTCTGCGAGAGAAAAGGATAATCGGGAACAAGCATCGACTTAACATCATCTGTACACATTTATATAAAGATTCGCATCGACACTGCCCTACCGACCAAACGCTATAATTTAAATTTAAATTAAAACGTCAAAACTCCGTTATCACAAAATTTCGTCATTCTTCAAATGATAATTTATGATTAATCATGGTTATCAATTAGTGATAATAAAATGAAGTAAATAAATATAAAAATGATATACATTAATTCAACTTACATTGTTTGATGAAACCAGACATAGAGGCCATGGTTGCATTATCTGCCTCCGCGTAACCATTTTTGATTTGCTATTGTTATCCATTATTATTGTCAAAATAATCACAAATTAAATGTTTTTAAATAATTAAACACAAATAATAACGTTTATAAAATTTATAAGAAATGTCCACTGTTGCTTGGTTGCCGGTTGGTAAGTATAGTGCAGAATGGTCTTCCACGTTCTATCAAGTCTGCGTAGAAAATCTATCCTTGTTTTACTAATGAAAGTCTATATTTTTATTCTCTTTTTCGTATGTACGCCGCATTTACTTGTACCGGGCACTTGTATTGATATATTTATAATTTTGTTTTATCTATGTATATATTTATAAATATGTAAATGTGTCAACCATTACATACTTAATACAGTAGCGACATATGATAATATTATGACGATTTGATAACCACACACGTGCTTATGTTTTGACAGCTATTAATTTTATTTTAAAGAAAAATTTTTTTTTTTAATTTATGTTTAAAATTAATAGCGTAAAATGTTTTGTGATGAACGATAGTTAATAGTAAAATATATGAAATTTATATTTGATTGTAATTTGATTGAATTGAGTTGAGAAAGTACAGTCACGTGCTTTCTATAACGTATTTACTCTTCAAGGGTTTTTGATAACTGTTGAACATTTTGCTAAAGGATTTGACTTTTATATACTTCTGTTGCGGAGAACTCGGGACAGGCGCCAGAAACCCTCGGCAATGTTCGGACAATCTCGACCAACCGTTAAAAGGTGCTATGATGTATTTTGTATTAGAGTGGGAGAAATTTATAATATTATGCAGTTACATGTTGTTTAAATATTGTTGATATATTAATGGTGGAAAATTGATTATTATTGATAGCTAAAATATTATTGGAGTGTCTTCGCGAAATGTCAATTAATTTATTAGGTGTCATTGTCGACTTCATTATTATAATTTTATTTGTAATTGCCAAATTTGTTGAACCATTTGCATTTTTATTTCTTTTCTTTTTTTCAATAAGTCAAAATATCAATAACTTAAA